>NW_006957191.1:0-877 GCF_000164805.1 Carlito syrichta
ATATAATTCTCTTTCCATACAGGACAATGATTTCATGGAACTATTCTTAGAGTAAAAACTTTCATAATTGTTTGAAAACCTTTCAAATCCTCTCATGGTCATGATCAATGTTTCCCTGGGAAGGGGATATAATATCTATTTTTCTTTTGGTAATTTGTATATCTAATTCTTGACTTTGTGGCCAAATGCAACACCAACTTACCTGTGATTTACTCTGTAGTAAATCAAGAAAGAGGTGAAACTTTTCTTTCAAAATCTGCATGTTTTGGCAAGCATTCATGATTCATTAGACACTGAAAATTTACCACATTTTGTACAGTTATAGTACCATTTCTGTAAAGACATTTGATTTGAAAAAAGACCATTTGAAACTGTTTTCTATAATGCCAATAACTACAGTAGTAAAATGTAGCACCTCCTAGGATTTATATACTCTTTTCCTTCAGAAGTATTAAAAGTATTTTCTGTTTTCACTGCTCTTTTTTTTTTTTTTTTTTTTTGAGTTGGAGTCTCACTCTGTCGCCCAGACTGGAGTGCAGTGGCCGCTCCTGGCCACCACAGCCTCGACCTGCTGGGCTCCAGCGATCCTTCCGCCTCAGCCTTCCAAGTAGCTGTAATTACAGCATGCACTACCACGCCTGGCTGATTTTTTGATTTATTGTAGAGATGAGGTCTTACTGCCCAGGCGGGTCTCGAACCTGCGGGCTCAGGCAATCCACTCACCTTAGCCTCCCAAAGGTGCGGGATTACAGGCTGAGCCACCGAGCCTGGCTCGTTTTCACTGCTCTTGCCTTCTTCACACCCCTACATCCTTAGGGTTGGCGTTTAATGGTATGTTCCAGGAATTTCATACCCACGCCATCTTTCATACTGAAAT
>NW_006957192.1:0-722 GCF_000164805.1 Carlito syrichta
AAATAATCTTAGAATAAAAATTTACTTTCTTTCTTTCACAACTATTTTGTTTACCCATCACTATTCCTGTAATTTTAAAACAAGAAACATTTTACAAAATTAGATGTTACTTCCTCTTTAACAACAACAAAAAACATATTCTCACGCTTTCTCATTCATAAAAAATACTTTTGTTTTATTTTTTAATTTTAAAGATGCGGGGAATAATTCAGGATTAGATATGCAAGTGGCCATGATGCAGGGAAAGTTTGGGCCTCTCTTTGGTCTCCACTTCATCTGGTTTCAGGATTAGATATACAAGTGGCCATGATGCAGGGAAAGTTTGGACCTCTCTTTGGTCTCCACTTCATCTGGTTTCAGGATTAGATATGCAAGTGGCCATGATGCAGGGAAAGTTTGGGCCTCTCTTTGGTCTCCACTTCATCTGGTTTGAGATCAAGTACCCTAATGAATGTTATGTGGCCCCCCTCCTTCCCCTAGCAGTGTCCCACTACAGCCAGTCCTATATATATGTATGTACACACACACACACACACACACACACACACACACACACACACACACACACACACACACCCCTATAACATTTTTTTGAAATTGTCTTTGAGAACTTTGAAGAGTGGAATTTTTTTTCCTACCATAAACACATCTTATTTTTCTTATATATTTTATGTGTAATAAATTACAATGTTAACTCTTAGTCACTTTTATTTTTAGTACAA
>NW_006957193.1:0-698 GCF_000164805.1 Carlito syrichta
CAGGTTTTGACTCTGGAATCTCAATTCTATTCCATTGATCTCTGTGCCTGTTCCTATATCGATACCAAGCTGTTTCGGTGATTGTAGCTTTATAAAAAAGTTTGAAGTCTGGTAATGTGATACCACCTGTTTTTTTTTTTTTTTTTACTGAGGATTGTTCTGGCTATTCTTGGACGTTTGTGTTTCCATATGAATTCCTGCGTTGTTTTTTCTAGGTCTGAGAAGAATGTTACTGGTAGTTTGATGAGTATTGCATTGAATTTGTAGATTTCCTTAGATAAGATGGACATCTTCACAAATGTTGATTCTTCCAATCCATGAGCATAGGACATTTTCCCACTTGTTTGTGTCATCTTTGATTTCTTTGAGCAGTGTTTTGTAGTTTTCATTATAAAAGTCTTTCACGTCTCTGGTTAGGAAGATTCCAAGGTATTTCTTTTTTGTGTGACTATTGTGAATGGAATTGTGCGTTTCATTTGGGTTTCTGTTTGTTTATTATTGGTGGAAAGAAATGCAATCGTCTATTGCACATTTATTTTGTATCCTGAGACATTGCCAAAGGCCTTTATCAGTGTAAGGAGGTTTTTGACAGATTCTCTTGGATTTTCAACATACACAATCATATCATCTGCAAAGAGAGATAACTTGACTTCCTCTTTTCCTATTTGGATACCCCTGATTGCCTGTTCTTCTCTTAT
>NW_006957194.1:0-749 GCF_000164805.1 Carlito syrichta
TACTAAAAACATCCAAAAGTTTATAAACTAAATAAAGTGCTAAAATATTATCTGGTTGTGCTATAACCAAGCTCCAACAGGAGTCTGTGACCATAACAATAAAAGACTACCTCGTGGGCAATCCCCTCAAGTCCACTCCAATTTTGAGTGTTTCTCGGTCCTCTCAATTTAGACTGCTTAAAAAAAAAAAAGACTACCACGTTTAGAGCATTCTTGAATGGTCACTTCTCCCTGGAGAAATTTTTGGATAGGTGTGAACACATGCTTATTTTCACTTCTTGGGAATGAAATCCATCATGTCTGCCACATTTGGCCGGGTACTGTACACAAGTGCTTGAAACTTAAGGACTGTTCAGTAGTCACGTCCCACCCACTATGATATCAAACTTCTGAGGCTGTTGTCAAAAATGACTATTTGACATACTTCTTGCCCTGAATTTACTTATCTATTTTAATGTAAAAATAGGCCTTTTAGTCAATTTACAGTTGAATGAAATAAACATTAAGTTAAGATGATTCTTCTCAGACCTGGAAATTACAATAAAGAATTCATATGAAACCAGAAACAATCATGAATAGTCAAAAGTATCTTATCAAATGAAGCAAACAGGAGCTATCGCCGTTCCAGACATCAAACTTTACTATAGTTTACTATACTTGTTTGCAGAAATTAAAACAGCCTGGCATTGGTATAACAATAGGTCCATAGGCCAATGATCAGGACAGGGAATGAAATTCTGAAATTCTCA
>NW_006957195.1:0-1449 GCF_000164805.1 Carlito syrichta
GCTGACTAGCTAGGTAGCTAGCTGGTTAAGTCAACTAGTTAAGTCAGCTTGCTAGCTAGTGAAGTCATTGAGTTATGTCAGCTGATGAGCCAGCTGCCTAGCTGGATACCTAGCTAGTTAAGTCAGCTGGCTTGCAAGTTAACAAGCTAGTTAATTAACTTAGTTAAGTCAGCTCACTAGCTAGCTTGTTAGCTAGGTAACTAAGTAGGTAAGTAAGCTGGCAAGCCAACAGACTATGTAGGTAGCTAGATAGTTAAGTCAGCTGGATATCCAACTGGCAAGTAGGTAGCTAGGCAGTTAAGTCAGCCTGCTAGCCAGCTGGATAGCTAGTTAAGTTGCCTACTTAAGTCAGCTGGTTCAACTGCTGGCTAGTTAGGTAGCTAGATAGTTAAACCAGCTGTCTAGCCTCCTGGCTATCTATTTAAATCACCTAGTTAAGTCAGTTGGCTAGCCAACTGGCTAGCTAGGTAGCTTGCTAATTACATCAGCTGGCTAGACAGCTGGCTAGTTAGTTAAGTCAACTAGTCAAGTCAGCTTGCTAGCCAGCTGGCTAGCTATATAGCAATCTAGTTAAATCAGTTGACTAGCAAGCAGTTCAGCTGTTTAAGTCAGCTACTTATGTCACCTGACTAGCCAGCTGGCTAGCTAGGTAGGGAGCTAGTTAAGTCAGTTGGCTAGCCAGCAGTCTAGCTAATTAAATCAGCTAGTTAAGCCAGCTGGCTAGCCAGCTAATGAGCTAGGTAGAGAGCTAGTTAAGTTAGCTGTATAGCCAACTTGCTATCTAGTACATCAGTTAGTTGAGTCAGCTGCTGCCCAGCTGGCTAGCTGGTTAAGTCAACTAGTAAAATTAGCTGGCTAACCAGCTGTCTAGCTAGGTAGCAAGCTAGTTAAGTCAGCTGGCTAACCAGCTGGCTAGCTAGTTAAGTCAAGTAGTCAATTCAGCTGGCTTCCCAGGTCTCTAACTAGGTAGTTAGCTAGTTTAGTCAGCTGGCTATCCAAATGGTTATCTGGTTAAGTTAGCTAGTTAATTCAGCTGGCCAGCCAGCTGGCTTGCTAGTTAAGTAAGTTAGTTAAGTCAGCTGGCTAGCCAGCTGGCTAGTTGGTTAAATCAGCTAGTTAAGTCAGATATCCAGTCAGCTGGCTAGCTAGGTTGCTAGCTGGTCAATTCAGCCAGTTAAGTCAACTTGCCAGCTAGGTAGCTATATAGCTGTCAGCTAGTTAAGTCAACTGGCTAGCTAGTTAAGGCAGTTAGTTAAGTCAGTTGGCTAGCCAGCTGCCTATTACGGTAGCTATCTATTTACATCACTGGCTAGCCAGCTGGGTAGCTAGTTAAGTTACCTAGTTAAGTCAGTTGGCTAGCCAGCTGCTTATTATGGTAGCTATCTATTTACATCACTGGCTAGTCAGCTGGGGAGCTAGTTAAGTAACCTAGATAAGTCAGTTGGCTAG
>NW_006957196.1:0-512 GCF_000164805.1 Carlito syrichta
AGAGGCAACTCACACCTACAGCACTGTGGACAGGCTGTTTGCCCACATATCCCTTCTCCACTGATCAGGGCTCCTTCTGCCAGAGTCATTGGGCTCCGCTTCACAAGCTTGCTGTCCTTCTGAGATGGTGGGCTAGGCTGGGCACATGCTAATCATGGTGACAGCAGAGGGCATGGAAACAAGTCCCTCAAGCCCTTTTCAAACTTTTCACCTGACATCGCATCCACTCATTAATCAAGGTACGTCACATGGCCAAACTCAAGGAACAGAAAATACACTCTGGGCTACTCTGGTGGGCTAGAGGGGCTATCACCAGCCCATCTGCAAGAAAGCTCCTCCCTGGGACAATCCCGTAGGTATGAGAAGGGTCAGAAGTGGACAAAAACTGTGCAGTCCTAATGCAAAAAATGTGGACACAGGGAGAGATAGAGAAATGCAGCCATTGGTGCAGCCTATCAGAGTGTGGGACAAACAGATTGTCTTTAATAAACACAAACTTATATTTTTAAAAA
>NW_006957197.1:0-4366 GCF_000164805.1 Carlito syrichta
ACTAAAACTCAAAAAAAAAAAAAAGGAAAAGTAACATGAAAACCCCTCAAGAAACTAAAAATGAAATGATCCTGTGACCGGCACTCCCACTTCTGATTGTCTATCCAAAGACACAAAGCAGAACTTATAAAAGATATGTGTACATCCATTATTATAGCAGCATTGTTTACAAATGCCAAAAGGAGGAAGCAACCTATATGTACTTAAAAGAATGAATGGACAGAAAAAAAGTGGCATTCTTAAAAAAGTCAAATCTTGTCACCTGTTATGTAAGGATAAATCCTCTGGACATTATGTTAACATAAATATGACAATATCGGCAGGATGTGTTTGCTCATGTCTGTAATTCCAGTGCCTGAATTGAGCAGTTCAAGACGTGCCTAGGCATACAGTATGCCAAGAATTTGTACCTAAAAGAAAGCGAGCCAGGCATGAAGGCACTAATCTGTAATCCCAGTACTCAGGAGACTGAACTGGAATGGTCACCTAACCAAGGACCTGAGAACTGCAGTGAGCCTTACATGAGCCACCAAATTCCCTTCTGGGTGACAGAAAGAAACCACCACTCACAAAACAAAACAAAACCTTAACAAGGATTTGGAAAACAATCTTGATAATGATATTGGTCTCAGTAATGATTTTTTTTATGACTACAGGAACACAAAATTATATAAAGTTTGAGACATTATTTAAAACATTTCTGCACAGTAAAGGGCACAGGAAGACTTACAAGAAAGAAAATATTTGCAAACAGTAAATATGATGAGTTGGTAATATCAAAATTATACAACAAAATCATACAAATCAGAGGCAAACACAAGAAATTGATAACCATTTGATTAAAACATAGCTCCAAAATGAATAATTATTCATCAAATGAGGACAAACAAATTGTCAAAATGTATATGAACTGGTGCTCAATGTCACCAATAGAGGCAATTTCAAATCAACGCAATAATGATTCACTATCTCAACACCTGTTAGGATGGCTAATATCAACCAGAAGAGGGAGAACTGATGAGAAGAATGTGAAGAAAAAGAAATTCTGTTGGTGAGTGCAAAATTGGCAGAATCATTATAAAAATCATTATCAATATTTTTTTGTTTTTGAGTTGGAGTCTCATTCTGTCACCCAGACTGGAGTGCAGTGGCTGCTTCTGGCTACCGCAGCCTTGACCTGCTGGATTCCGGCGATCCTTCTGCCTCAGCCTTCCAAGTAGCTGGAACTACAGGCATGTGCTACCTCGCCCGGTACTTTTTTTTTTACTGTAGAGATGTGGTCTCGCCACGTTGCCCAGGCGTGTCTTGAACTCACAGGTTCAGGCAATTCACTCACCTCAGACTCTGAAACCGCAGCATTACAGGCTGAGCCACCGAGCCCCACTCAACATTCTTTTAAAACTAAAAATAAACTCACATGGAAGGCAAGAATCCCTTTTCTGGGTATACAACCAAAGAAAATAAAATCAGTATCAAAAAGAAGTTATCTCCACCACTATGTCCATTGCATCATTTGTCAAAAATGACCAAGCTTGAAGACAACCTAAATATTTGTGGATTCTGTGTTGATTGAGAAAATGTCATATATATACACAAGTGTATTATTCAGTCAAAAAAAATTAAAGAATTCAGCAATTTCAACCTTATGATTGAAACTGTAAGACATTATACTAACTGAAGTGAGCCAGGCACACACACAAGAATACTGAGTGATCCGGCTCAGTGGCTCAGTCTGTAATCCCAGCACTTTGGGAGACTGAGGCAAATGGATTGCCTGAGCCCACGGGTTTGAGACCTCCCCAGGAAACTTGGCAAGTCCTCATTTCTACAATAAATAAAAAATAAAATGGGTGTGGTTGTGAGTGGCTGTAGTTCCAGCTACTTGGAAGGCTGAGGCAGAAGGATCGCCAAAGCCCAGCAGGTTGATGCTGGGGTAGCCGTGAGTGTGCCACTGCACTCCAGTCTGGGCAATGGAGTGAGACTCCAACTCAAAACAACAACAAAAAAAGAATGTTGCATGACGACAGGTGCAGTGACTGAAGACTGTAATCCGAGCAATTTGGGAAGCCAAGGCAATAGGATTGCCTGAGCTCAGGGTTTCAAGACCAGCATGGGCAGGTTGGTGAGACTTCGTACCTACGGTAAATAAAAAAATAAGCTGGGTGTGTGAGTGTGCACCTGTAGTTCCAGATACTTAGAACTTGGCACTTGGCTGAGATGGAAGGATTGTCTGAGCCCGGCAGGTCGAGGCTACAGTGGCCATTATCATACAACTGCACTCCATTCTGGGTGACAGACTTCAACTAGAAAACAGAAAGCTCTGGGAGAACTTCTGCTTCCAACTATCCTCCTAAAATTGATGTTGCTGAATTCCCATGACCTCAGAGACAAGTGTTTTGATTTCTGATGAATGAGCTTTCATGTCATATGCAATGTATAAAACCTGTGTGTAAATCTACATTAAAAATTAAAATGCTGGCCGGGCTCGGTGGCTCAACCTGTAATCCCAGCACTTTGGGAGACCGAGGTGAGTGGATTGCCTGAGCCCGAGGGTTCGAGGCCCACCTGGGCAACTTGGTGAGACCTCATCTCTACAATAAATCAAAAATTAGCTAGGCGTGGTAGCACACGCCTGTAGTTCCAGCTACTCGGAAGGCTGAGGCGGAAGGATTGCCGGAGCCCAGCAGGTCGAGGCTGCGGAGGCCGGGAGCGGCCACTGCACTCCAGTCTGGGTGACAGAGTGAGACTCCAACTCAAAAAAAAAAAAAAAAACCCAAAATTAAAATGCTTCATATTACATGTTCCAATGAGTTTTATTTGTGATTCCCAAATATGCAGTACTGTCAACAAACTTAAAAACATGGTCATGGAAATGAGACCCTGTTACTATAATTTGTGAAGAATTTACCCCTTCAATATTTAATACATGTATTACATGTGAGCTCTTCAACACCTTTGTAGAAAAGGGGGAAAATTATGGCATCTATGAACATGGCAAAATGAAGAGTTATACGGAAACCACAGCACAACACTAGAGTTTTTTCCATATTAAATAGGGCCTGTGAGGACAGTTTGTGTAGTCAAGTGAATACTTCACTCCTCCACCCCTCAGTATTCTCATCCTACTACTCCTGTCTCATCTTTAGTTGAGAGTTTCTGGTGACACTTGCCCACGGGTCTTGAATAAGGGTGTTGTAACATGAGGGTGCATCTTGAAGTTGGAGAGTCTTGTGATCTCGGTTCAGATGCATTGCTGTTGGACAGTTGACCTCAAATACATTATTTCTTTTGTGTCATTTAAAGTCTGATACTAGGTCAGGCTCGGTGGCTCAGACTGTAATCCCAGTGCTTTGGGAGGCCGAGGTGAGTGGATTGGCTATCCCGTGGTTTTGAGACCCGCCTGGGCAACTTGGTGAGACCTCATCTCTACAATAAATAAAAAAAAAAAAAAAAGCTGGGCATGGTAGTGCCCGCCTGTAGTTCCAGCTACTTGGAAGGCTCAGGTGGAAGGATCGCCAGAGCCCAGCAGGTTGAGGCTGCTGTGCCCAGGAGCGGACACTGCACTCCAGTCTGGGTAACAGAGTGAGACTCCAACTAAAAATAAATAAATAAATAAAATTTAAAAAATAAAGTCTGATACTATTTGGTTAATGATATAGACTCTTAGCCTGGTGTGGTGGCTCAAGCCTGTAATCCCAGTATTTTGGGAGACTCAGGTGAGAGGATTTCCTGAGCTCAAGGTTTTGAGACTAGTCAGAGCAAATTGACGAGACATCATCTCTACAATAAATCAAAAAATTAGCCAGGTATTGTAACGTGTGCCTGTATTTCCAATTTCTTGGAAGGCTGAGGCATAAGCCCTGCCTGAGCCCAGCAGGTCAAGACTGTGTTTTCTGTGAGTGTGCCCCTGCACTCCATCCTATATATATATGGACATTTGCAGTAACAGGCACTTTTAAATATCTCAGTGAACTTAACTCTTCCAACCCCTTGATAAAGTAGGCTTGTGATCCTTATTTTACAGGTGAGGAAAGTGGTTACTTGGACAGGTTGAGTCACTTCATTAATGTCACACAAATTTTTTTGATGCATTTCAAAACTTAACCTTGAAGTCTTCCTTTAAATTGTGTATGCTTATCGCATATTCTTCAACTTTGACCACATCCCAAGGGCAAATGTCTCATTCTAGGTCCATTTTCTACTTGATAATTGAAAAATGGCACAGCCGGTCTCAGTGGCTTAGCCTGTAATCCCGTGCCTTTGGGAGGCTGAGGTGAGTGGATTGCCTGAGCCCGCGGGTTCGAGACCCGCCTGGGCAGTGAGACCTCATCTCTACAATAAATCAAAAAATCACCGCATGCCTGTA
>NW_006957198.1:0-5225 GCF_000164805.1 Carlito syrichta
AACCCCTAAGAACCCTTTCTTACAAGTTCAGGAATATGTAAGCTACACATAACCAACACAAGGCACTGGGGTGGGAAGGGATTAACATTACTTGCTGAAATTTAATTTCCTTCTAACTAGGTGTGATTGGATCTCAAGGCAGGTTTAATTTAATGTTGTGGAGAAATATTTGTTCCAAGCATCTGTGATTTTATGTACTTTTCCCAACAGTCTTTAAGTTCCTTGAATCTTAAAATTGTATTTCATGCATCTAAAGTTATATATCAAACCATGTCGATGCTTCAGGCATTCGCCTTTGAAATTCTTTTCCATTTGTGCTGGGTACTAGATCCCAGTGTGTTTTCATTCCCAACAGCCAACTAAAGGGTGCTTTGCCTGTGCTTATCAATAAGTGGAATTCCCAGGAGTATATCTCTTCCATGGGTAGAATTCAACCAATGACACATAGCTGGGAGCTAGTAATACTCTACCTCCTTTGCAATGGATTGAGATAATTCCAAGCGTTACTTAAATTCCCTTCAAAGATCCAAAGCTAGTCTCTTTGTGGTATTGTTTGGTCTGCCACACTTGCCTGACTCTTTTCTTTGTCCTGATCCATTTTCCTATTATCACACTGGTTTCTCCTAGCCTAGTGAAAGGCTTTTACACAGTCTTTGCCTCAGAGGCTGCTTAAGAGAGAACCCATCATCAGACACCTACAGAAATGAAAATATTTAATGAAAATAATAAGCAAATGATTAATGTTTATTGAATTCAACTGAAAATGGTGTGTGTAGAATTTCCTATATGTTAAAGTATATAAGAATAAAGTATTAATAAGTTTCCTCGTGAATACCCACAAATACCATGAAATACAAGCATTTAATTTTGCATTTTATGTCAAGGTTCACTGTGAACACATTGGATAAATTAAAAAAAGAGAACTCATTTTTAATTACTCCACCTCTCATACACTTACCCTTACCTTTTCATGCTATAAGTGAATACAAGTGTGTTCTTTGTAGAATTCCACAAAAAACATAGGTTTTTTTGTTGTTGTTGTTTCAAAGTCTTTAATTATTTTGCCATACTTAGCTGTAAATAGAACAACTTCATATTGCTCCATGGTTAATAGTTTATCTGTTTAAAGAATGTGCATTCTATGTAACATAGGTTTGCAGTATCTTTGAAAATACAAAATTGGTACTGAGATTAGCAAATTTTTGAACATCTTATGTCAGAAAATAAGTTTTCATGAATAATAAAATAAAATAAAAATAATAAAATGAAGTTATTTTAAAAATTGTTAGTAAAATCAATTCTGGAGATTTTCTAAGTGAGGCACTCCAACCATTTTAAGAAGTTTTATTTTGAGGAACTCTAGCACTTAAAAACTGAACATTAGTCAAGTAATCAAGATATTTTTCAGAAATACAGGTTGTGAAAACTTAAGTGAGCTATGTTTATTTTAGAGTATATTTGCTGTCATCATAGATCACTTTAGAAAAATAAAAATGATTTTGTTTTGCCATCGTTCCATAACATACATTCTTCTAAATTTTCTTCTATCAAATGACAGTCATGATTAAGCACTTTATATGAGTGTGTGTGTACAATAAAAATATCTTTGTGAGTAAAAGATAGGTGAAATATTGAGAGCATAAATAAAGAATAATTTTGAAAAGTCACTAAGAATCTCTACTTTTATGAGTGTGATTATCCATATTTTTCTAAATCAAAAGAGGCAAGAAGATGCCCTGTCATTACATAAATACTTGTCATAAATGATTTTCAGAACAAAATATTATAAAATATTATATTCAATCATTTTGCCATTGTGTCTGTTCTGATATACATTCCTTTAGCAACATGAAGTCATAGATTATTCCTCTATTTTTCCTAAATTAATCTTTGAATTTGGCCAAGTGTCTATAAAATTGGTTTACTTAATGAGTTAAGAATTCTTTGCATTTTGCTTGGCCTTTAGTGTCATCTCTGTAATGTTTGGGTATCGTGATAGCTCATATGTTTACTCATTCACTTATTCAACACATTTTTATAAAATAGCCATTATGTTCTAGAAAGTATGGGGGTGCCACATACATTTTAAGTATGTTGTTCACTCAAAGATGGCATTAATCCAATGCATGCTAGCATCACCATGTGACAGGAAGGGCAGTCAAATAAAATGGCAAAAGCACAGTTGAGTGAGCATCATAATACACATCACTACCATAATTCAATTCAACATTGAAAAGTAATAGATAAAATTAAAACTTGTATATATTTTTGGCACCCCCTGTATTTAATGAATAATCAGTAATACCTCTAAATAATGAGAAGTAAAAAGAAGAGTTTTCACAAATGGTATTATTGATGAAGGAACCATGCAGTTCTCCCTAATCCCCAACGTTTCTTCATATTCTATAATGGAAACTAATTAAATTTTATCCCTTGGCCTTAAATCTTCATAGTGTTTTTTTGAGTTGTCATTATGCTATAAATTTCTGAAAGATAAAATGTAAGTCATATATCAGTTACCAAATGCAAGACTAATTTAGGACTAGAAGGTGAAAAAGGTGACTGACTAGGAGATAAGTAGGATTAAAAAGGAGGCAATAGGTCCTTCAGGTAAACTTTAGACAATTTGACATTTGACCTTTGAGCACTCATTTTGCAAGGTGATAAAACGTGTGTGTGTATGTGTAAGGGAAGGTAACTTTATTAAACTCTAGCTTTAAATATATATTTAATAAATATAAATTTTGTTGATGCAATCTTTATTTTGAACACTTACAGATATGAAAATTTGATGTTAAGTACATTAAATAATAATCTTAATGTTAAATAACATATTATTTTTTCCACATAGTCATGAATGTTTTTACCAACCTGTGAAGCATATCTTATATTTCTATAATAAGTAAAATGGCTAATAAACAAGTAAAGCCATGCAAAAATGTGACCTTTAAGAGCTTTCAACAACTTTAATTCAGTGGCAGTACAATTTACTTAACCTTTTAGAAAGGACTCATTTTTGACACTGACTTTACTTTTCAAAGTTATATAATCATATGTTAGAAAATGTACTTTATATTTATTCATAAGCTTGTCTATATAGTGCTGGTTTTAAAATACTATAGCTTATTTAAAATTCTGGAATAAATTACAGTCTGTGTACAGACTATTGATTTAAATTATATATGCATTATATTGACTATTATATTTCTGATATTTATGTGTGTATATATTATATAGTAAGGTATCCAGGGGGTATTCAGAGAGATGTATATATTCAGGGACATATATATATTTCTCCCTCAAACTCTAAACTCCTCAAGATCAAGGACATGCCTAATTTTTAAGTTTATTTCCAAAATTTAGCACAATACTTACCCTAAATTAGGAACTCAATAAATGTTGATAATATGAGTAAAATTTGAAATAGGCCACACCAATTGCCTTATACATTCTTGTATAAAGAATGATGAGAGCAGTGAGGTGAACTGATTTAAGGTGAGAATGACAAACATTTTTATATTCCACTAATAAGCTTGAGGACCATGAGCATCAGGTTGAAAAAATATAGGCAAATTTGTAGTATTACTCATATTTATTTAGGACACATTGTACTTCGGAACAGCAATATGCTTTTAAAATGCCACATGTAATTTCCGTATAGTTCAAATAAGCTCTCATATTAGGCATATTATTATTATTATTATTATTATTATTGAATTGGAGTCTCACTCTGTCGCCCAGACTGGAGTGCAGTGGCCGGGACGCTCCCGGTCACCACAGCCTCGACCTGCTGGGCTCCGGCAATCCTTCCACCTTCCAAGTAGCCGGAATTAAAGGCATGCGCTACCATGCCCGGCTGATTTTTTTTTTTTTTTTTTTATTGTAGAGATGAGGTCTCGCTGTCCAGGCGGGTCTCAAACCCGCGGGCTCAGGCAATCCACTCACCTCAGCTTCCCAAAGGCGCAGGATTACAGGCTGAGCCACAGAGCCCGGCTAGGCATATTATTTACCTATATAAGTGAGTGGCAATTTAACAGAGTTTTAAAATATCTAAAAACTTGAATAGCATTTTTGAAAGCAATTAAGATATTATAAAAATTGTTTAGATTCTTTATAACTATTAAGAGATACTTTCATGTAATTAGATAATCCATTATTTTGGATTCCAGTATAATTTTTTCTCAATATTTAATGGAATTTGTGATAGATTTCAAAAATAATGTAATGTGGTATGATGAGAGAGGAAGAAGGAAGAAACTGGCCAAGTTTACAAGCCTATAGTTAGGGTGGGTCCCTGCTAAAAATCTCCAAACCGAGAGTGGTCTGGTGCCTGAGGAACCAAACTGCAAGTTCCAAATGGAGGCAAAGATCAAAGTGCCCATTTGGCATGCTTTCTCCCGATTGGCTCTTATTCTATCCTCTTCAGATTGGTCCTTTACACTGTAGTACCTCTTTCTGACTGGTGAATTTTCAAACCTACTCACCAACCAATCAGCATGCACGCCTCATTTTGAGTCCATAAAAACCCTGAACTCAGCTCCATAGCCTGGAACCCACTTTGGATTCCTCTCTTGTTTCTAAAACCTTTTCTGTTGCTTAATAAACTCTGACTTCTCTTCAGTGTCCACTGTCCTTATTCCTCTTAGTCATCAGGCAAAAACCCAGAACTCACCGAGCTATAAGATTTGTACTCGCCCAACTGAAAGAGCCATAACTGAACTCACCAAACTAAAAGAGCCTAAAAGAACTCACTGAACTAAAAAGCCGTAACAATATTATATTTTTTCTTAACTCTCTCTATAATGACAATATATACTTTAAACTATTATAATCTTAGAATAAACATCCTAGTTAAAATAGTGACATTTTTCCCTAATAGAAATATTTTCTAGATGTATGAATATGAGTGACTTTTAAAATTATTTCAAAATATGTACACATCCTGCTACTAATTCTAATGCTTACTAAAAATATCATAGCAGGTATTAATGGTACATGTCTTTGATTACATTCTCTGATTCTTTCATTTTTTTTTTGTTTTTTTGTTATTGAGTCAGGGTCTCACTCTGTTGCACAAGGTGGAGTGCAGTGGCATGATCACAGCTCACTGCAACCTTGACTTCTTGGGCTCATGTTATCTTTCTGTCTCAGCCTACTAAGTAGCTGTAACTACAGATGTGCACCAACACACGTGGCTAATGTTTTGATTTTTTATTGAGATGAGG
>NW_006957199.1:0-410 GCF_000164805.1 Carlito syrichta
AAGGAACATATGACAGTGTTTCAAGCAACATTTTCAACTTGTATTTATTTTAATGGAGTGTCCTACATATTTACTGTGTTAATTAAAGCTACTCAAGATATATTTGGCATGTATTACAACGATTTTTTAGTAGAAAGTTGTTTCCTTCTTAATCTCGTTCCTAGTTTCCATTCTCTAGATCACATCACCTCAAAACCTCCCATTTAGTAATTTCATTAAGGATTTTCTACATCTATAATCTTTGAATAGGGTAACAATGTGGCACTAAATTAGTACAAGGACAAGCATACACACCCACACCAAAGGAATATTTTTAAATGATATTTTTCCATTTAGTTCAATTTTTATTGCTATTATCCATTATATTTTATAGTGTTTGTTGTTAATTTGCATGACATACTCTCTTTGAC
>NW_006957200.1:0-513 GCF_000164805.1 Carlito syrichta
GACTTAACTAGCCAGACACTCTGCTGGTTAGCCTGCAAGCCAGCCTGCTTAACTAGCTGGTCACCTAACTGACCAGCCTGCCAACAAGGCGGCTGAACTTGCCAACCACCTAGTTAGGCAGCCATATAACCAGCTGACTTAACTAGCTGACTTAACTAGAGAGACATCAGACTAGACAACTAGCTTTACTAGCTAGCCACTTAGCTAACCAACCTGCTAACCAGCTCACTTATCTCATTGAAATAACTAGCTAGGCAGTCGTCTAGCCAACTGACTCAATTAGCTAGCTATGTACCTAGTCAGGTGGCTATCGAGCTGACTTTAATAGCTGACTTAACCAGCTAGTCAGCTGGCTAACTAGTTGACTTAACTAGCGAGCTACATAGCAAGCCAGTAGGTAAACCAATTGAATTAGCTAGCTGACATAAGCAGCTAGCCAACTGGCTGGCCAACTGTCTCAACTAGCTGATATAACTAGTTGACCAGCTGGCTAGGCAGCTGATTTAACTAGCT
>NW_006957201.1:0-5208 GCF_000164805.1 Carlito syrichta
AATATAAAGGAGGCCAAGTTACTGGGACATCCATTACCTAGGAGGGCTAGACCCTAGGAACACAAATAACTAAGGAGTCACCATTACTGGGGTACCAATAATGGAGGAGCACTGGACACTGAGACAACCATTATTCATCAGACACTGACTGAGGCCCAAATCACTGACACAGTGCACACACCGCGGCAACCATCATCAAGAAGGATCAGTCACTGGGGTATATTCAAAGAGGAGAATCAGTCACTTGGACACATATAACAGAGGATGGCCATTCAGTGGAGTGTCCATTATTGAAGAGACCCTGTCTCTAGGACATCTATCCAGATAACAGTCAGTAACTGGAACAAGCATCAGAGAGGAAAGCAAGTCACCAGGGCACCCATTATGGTGGAGACCCAGAAAGTTTGGAACGCATCTGAGAGGAGAGCTATTCACTGGTCCAGTCATTTGAGCAGAGGCCCTGTTACAATGAAACATATCACAGAAGAGGGTGAAACACTGCAGCACCCATCACAATGAATTAGCAGTCATTGCAGCACCAACCACAGAGAAGGCTGATAACTTGGGCACCCATCACAGAGGAAGGTGTCACTGGGGCACCCATATAAAAGGTGGGTCAGTCACTAGTCACCCACTAAATAGGTGGGCTAATAACTGGGGCACCAATTTTTAGTATGATTAGTCACTGAGACAATCATCACAGATGTGGGGCAGTCACTGGGACACTCATCAAACTGAGGGCCAATCCCTTCACAGAGGATTGGAAATCTCCTGGATCATCCATCACAGAGCAGTACCAGGCTGGGGGGCTCCTAACATAGAAGGGTCAGTCGCAAAGACACAGATCAAATATGAGGACTAGTCACTTAGATATCCATCACAGAAGAGGTCTTTTTATTGTGGCACCCATCACAGGGAGGGTCCAGTCAATGGGGAAACCAATAATGGAGAAGAACCAGTCATGGGGACCCCCGTGACAGAGGACACCACATCACAGATGAGGAACAGTCAATGGGACACCCATCACAGAGGAGAGCAAGTCAATAAGGCACCAAACACAGAGAAACAGACATTGTGGCTTCCATGACAGAGATCCAGTCCAAATCTCAGAGGAGGTCCAGATACTAAGGTACCCAGCAGAGAGGACAGTCAGTTATTGGACCAACCAATACAAAAGGATCACCAATTATGGAAGAAGACTAGAAACTGGAACAACCATCACAGATAAGGAGCGGTGATTATGGCAACCATTACAGAGTAGGTAGCATCACAGAGGAGGGCCAGTCAGAACGAAATGCATCACAAAAAAAGGGGAAGTCACTGGCACACCAATCATGGTGAAGGACCAACCGCTAGGACACCCATTAGTAAGGAGGCTCCGTCTCTGTGGTACCTTTGAAACAGAAGGGCCATTCAGGGGGACATCCTTCACAAAGTAGGGCTGGACACTGTGGCAACCATTATTGAGGAGGCCCAGTAAGTGGCCCATCATAGAGGATTGTGTGTCACTGTGGCAACAATTGGGGAGGAGAGCCAATCACTGAGGTACCAATCACAGCGGAGGCAGAGACACTGGGGCACCCATAATAGAGGAGGACCAATCACTGAAGCACTCATTATGGAAGAGGCTCACTCAGTGAGGCAAGCATCAAAGAAGAGTGAAAGATACTGCAGCACCCATCACAGAGGAGGACCAGCCATTGGGGCATCCATTATTGATGTGGGCTAATCACTGGGTCACCAATCTCAGAGGAGGGACACTAACTGTGAATCCCATCAATCAGGAGAGTCAGTCACTGGAATACCCATCACAGGATTGCCAATAAATAGAGAAAATGTTATAGAGGAAGACCCAATCATTGGGCACCCTCACAGAATGCTTCTAACTGGGGCACCCGATACAGAAAAGAGTCAAGTACTAGGACAACCATCCCAGAAGAGAACCAGTCACTATAGTCACCATCAAAAAGTAAAGTCCTTCTCCGAGGCACACAACACAAAGTAGGTGAAGTCACTGAGGCAACCATTAGGAGGGACTCAATTACTGTTGCTCCAATAAATGAGGAAGGCCTGTACCTGGGACAGCCATCACAGTGGAGTCAAAATTTGTATAGTACCCATCACAGAAAAGAAACAGTCGCTGAAACAATTTTCACAGAAGAGGATCAGTCACTGGGGCACCCATTATAATGGAGGCTCAGTTACTGGGATAGCTATCTCTGAGTAAAGCCAGTAACTAGTACACAAATCACAGAAAAAAGAGAGTCACTGGGACACCCATCGCAAAGAAGGGATTGTCATTGGAGCACATAATTTGGAGGATGGCTAGTAACTGGGGCACCAATCACAGAGATGTCCTGGTCAATAGAGTACCTAATATGGAGGAAGGCCAGGCACTGGGACACCCATAATGGAGGAGACCAGTTACTGGGGCAAACATTTTAACAGAGGGCCAGTCACAGGGCCAGCCATAACAGAATAAGTTTAATCACTACGGACCCCACAGTGGAGGACCAGTCACTGGGGTACACATCACAGAAGTGGGGTTGTCTCCAAGGGTATGCATAACAAAGAGGGTCTGTCACTGGGCAACCCAAACAGAGACAGACCAGTTATGGTGGTTCCACTTACAAAACAGGACTAGTCACTGGTACACTGAAGACAGAGAAGAGCAACTCCCTGTGGCATGCAGAACAGAATAGCATCAATTACTGGGGCACCCATTATAGAGGAGTGCCAGTAAATGGAAAAACCATCAGAGAGAAGCACTATTCACTAGGGCACCCATCACAGAGGAGATTCAATCCCTGATAAACCCATCACAGAGACACTTGTCACAGAGGACGAATCACTAAGGCTCCCCTCACAAAAAAGGGTCAGTCACTGGGGTACCCATTAGAATGAGTACCAATCACTTGGACACCCATCCCAAATGTAAGACTATTACTAGGACTCGCATCACAATGGAGGGTGAGTTACTGGTGCACTCATTTTGGAACAGAGCTAGTCACTGGAACACCTCACAGAAGTGGGCTAGTCATTGGGACACCAATTAAAGAGGAGGAACAGTCAATGCGTCTCCCATCCCAGTGCAGATTCAGTCATTTGGGCACTCATTTTATAGGAGGGCCAGTCACTTTATCACCAATCATAGAAGAAGACTAATCAGAGGGAAATCACCACAGGAAAAAAAAACAGTCACTGGGATTCACATAAGAGAGGGCATCTAGCCACTGGGACACCCATCACAGAGGAGAGGTAGACACTGAGGCTCTCATCCAACAGGAGGTCAATGACTGGGACACCCATCACAGTAGGGTCCAGTCACAAAGCTGTCAACACAGAAGAGGCCAGTTACTTAAGTACCCATCACATATGAAGATCAGTCACTGGGACACTGATTACAAAGGAGAACCATTCACTGGGGCACAAATCACAGAAGAGTGTCAGGCAATGAGTTATGAAACAAAAAGGAGGGACATTCATTGAAATACCCATTATAGAGAGAGCCAGTAAATGGGGCACCGATCACA
Organism: Carlito syrichta; assembly: GCF_000164805.1. NCBI lineage: Eukaryota > Metazoa > Chordata > Mammalia > Primates > Tarsiidae > Carlito > Carlito syrichta. The sequence goes on from NW_006957201.1 coordinate 3,534, forward strand.
GATTTGAACAAATAGTTGGGGTATCCATGTTAGAGGAGCCTCAGTAAGTGGAGCACCCATTTTGGAGGAAAGTCAGTCACTGGGGCACCCATCACAGAAGAGGGCCAGTCGCTGGGATACCCATTATGGAATTCCAATCTCTGGCACTTGTTATGGTGGAGTGCCTATTTCTGTTGTTCCCATCACAGAAAAGAGTCAATCTCTGGGTCATGTATCGCAAAGGACAGCCAGTAACTGAGACACCCATTACAGAGGAGGGGCATTCAATGAGGCACTCATCACATTTAGACCAGTCAATCAGTGTGGTACAAACACCAAGGATTCCCAGTCACTGGGACACTGATCAGTTGATGGGGAACAAACAGCAAGGGTGCCCAGTCACTAGGACACCCATCGCAAAATGTTAGGGTTAAGGTTAGGTTTGGGGTTAGAGGGTTAGGGCTAGGGTTAGGTTTAGGTTTAAGGTTATGGTTAGGGATAAGGTCAGGGTTAGGTTTAGGGTTAGAAGGCCCTGTCAGTGGGTTTCTATTTATAAAGGAAGGCATTCACTGTTGAAATCATGACAGATGCAGCCCCATCACTGAAACGTCTATCACAGAGTTGACCTAATACCTGAGACACCCATCACAGAGGAGGACCAGTAACAGAGTACCCATTGCAATAGTTGCCAAATTATGGGGACACCCATCAAAGAGGATTGTTAGTCACTAAGTCCCCCATCACAGTGAAGGGCTAATCACTGGGACACCCATCACAGAAAGAGAGGGACTAGGTCACAAATCACAAAGGACACCTAGTCACTGTGACATCACTCACAGGGGAGTGCCAATCATTGGTGCAACCTTCATAGAGTAGGGCCAGTTACTGAGACATACATCTCAGATTCGAGTCAATCCCTGAGGTACACGTTACAGAGCCCTCTCACCGGGACACTTATCACAGGTAAGGCCAATCACTGTGGCACCCATTAAAGAGGAGATTTATTTACTGGGTCTCCCATTATTGAGGAATTTAAGTTACAACAGCATCCATCAGAAATATGGACTCATCAGTGGAATGCCCATTATGGATTAAGCCCAGTAGTTAAACTTCCATTATGCTTGAGAGCTGCTCAATGAGACACCCATTATCAAGGATGGCTAGTCACAGTGACATCATTCACCGAAGATGCTCTGTTCCTAGAGCCCTAATATGTAAGATGTCTAGTTACTGGGACACACATCACAGAGGAGGGGCAGTTACTGGGGCACCCATTACAGAGACAGGGCAGTGAGTGATACATGCATCACAGAGGAGAGTCATTCACTGTTGTACCCATCACAAAAAAGGGCCAGTCACTGAGTCATACATTCCGTTTAGGTCCATTCACTAGGACCACCACAGAGGAGAGTCAGTTACAGGTACATTACTCATAGTGTGAAGCAGTCACTTGGACACTAATGATAGAAGAGGACTAGGCATTCGAGCACTCTTTATGGAGAAGATCCAGTCATTGGAGAACAGTAGGAACAGTAATTGGGACACTGATCACAGTTGTGGGTCTGTCGCTAGGCATTCATCACAGGATTTCCTGTCATGGGGCATACAAACATATTACACCCAGTCACAGAGGCGCCTGTAACAGAGGAGATTCTGTCCCTGAGTTATCCTTCCCAAAGGGGACCCAGTCAATGTG
>NW_006957202.1:0-333 GCF_000164805.1 Carlito syrichta
AGATAACTAACTGAATTAACTAGTTGGTTAACGAGTTAGCTATGTGACTTAACTTGTTGAATGACGAGTCAGCCAACTAGTTAGCTAATTTAATATGTTGGCTGAATACTCGGCCGACTTGTTTGCTGGCATAAAAATTGGCCAAATAGTCAGCCCACTATTTAGCTGGGTTAACAATTTGACTGACGAGTTGGCTCACTAGTTAGCTTGGTTAACTAGTTGGCTGATGAATTTGCTGACCTAACTAGTCGATCAATTATTTGGCAGACTGATTAGCTGACCTAACTAGTCCACTGACTAGTTAGCTGACCTAAATTTTTGACTGACAATTGG
>NW_006957203.1:0-463 GCF_000164805.1 Carlito syrichta
CATATCTAGCACAAACTGAATAGAGAAGTAAAAACGAAAGACATAAGGGAAAAAGGGGGAATTCAAGTCAAACTCTCACACATATATTGTCACATCCCTTAAACTATAAAAAAGAATATAAAAAAACCAGAAGAGCAAACAAGTACAAACCACCAACAACAGCAAAATCGAAAGATAAACACTCAATCATTCACATACACATAAATGACAAAGAAAGAAACAAAGAAAGAAAAGAAAAAAATTGATGGTGGGGAAAAGCCTATCAAACTCTCACATACACATTCATGAACAAAGGAAAATAGTTTTTAAATGGATGAATTAACAAACAGTCAAAAAATTATATTAAAAAAATTGAGTAATAAAAATGACATGCCCTCTTGTGGCAGGCTCAGTAATTGTTCCTATTATCATGTCTGTAATACAGAGCTACATCTTTCTCTCTCCTCAGGAAATGAAGCAGGGA
>NW_006957204.1:0-4725 GCF_000164805.1 Carlito syrichta
CTCGGAACTGGCATCCAATTCCTGTACAAAACCTGAAACCCACAGGTCATAAGAGAGAAAATAGACAAGTGGGACCTTATTAAACTGACAAGCTTCTGCAAAGCCAAATAAACCATCAAGAGAGCAGGGAGACAGCCTACAGACTGGGAAAAAGTATTTGCCAACTCTAGGTCTGACAAAGGCTTAACATCCTGGATCTACAAGGAACTGAAACGTACTGAAAAGAAGAAAACAAACAACCCCATTATAAAATGGGCAAAAGATATGAACAGACACTTCACAAAAGAAGACATCTGAGCAGCCAACAAACACATGAAGAAATGCTCAACCTCACTAATCATCAGGGAGATGCAAATCAAAACCACACTGAGATACCACCTAACTCCAGTCAGAATGGCAATTATCAACAACTCAAAAAATAACAGCTGCTGGAGAGGGTGTGGTGAAAAGGGAACACTTCTACACTGTTGGTGGGAGTGTAAACTAGTGCAACCTCTGTGGAAAGCAGCGTGGTGATTCCTAAAGGCTCTAAATACCAACCTCCCATATGACCCTGCAATCCCCCTACTGGGAATATATCCTGAAGAGCTCAAATCACTCTATAAAAAAGATACCTGCACAAGTATGTTCATCACAGTGTTGCTCACAATAGCAAGAACCTGGAAACAACCATGCTGCCTGTCAAAAGAGGACTGGATTTAAAAAATGTGGTACATATACATGATGGAATACTACGCAGCCATAAAAAAGAACAAAATCATGAATTTCACAGCAACCTGGATGGAACTAGAGTCTATAATACTGAGTGACCTCTCACAGAAACAAAGATCCGAGTATCACATGTTCTCACTCATATAATGGACCTTAAACATTCAATGCAATACTATAAGAAAATGACTGACAGTACTGGGAAACTATGGGGGGGAGGGAGATGGGATTAACAGTAGCAAATATCTGTCTGGGAACGGGGAAAGACCTCATATCAACAGGGTGCCTGAATGAAATGTAATTGTATACCTAACCTTTAAGTGTACCCCACAACATCATAATAAAAAAAAAACCAAAAAAGAATTTTGAAAGGAGATTATAACCATCTAGGATTTTTTTTTTTATCAACAATGTGCATGGTTGTATTAGAATGTTATGAAACATTTTGTACTATTATAGTATAATATTATTAAAATTAAAAAATATATTTTATGATATAAAGAATCTGTGATCAAAGACCATAACATTTACTATTTTCAAATCAAATAACCAGCAAATAATAATAATCAATAAAAATAATACTCTGAGTGGTAGATTTAAAAAGTGATTATATAATACCAAAAATTTACTATTTTCTCAGAAATATTGCCTACAAATCTAATTATTAAAAAAGCATAGACACATAAACTAGAAAAGTCTTATGGCTATCAATTTATTTATATTATGAGTATATTCATTTATTGATATCAATGTTCAGAGCATTGTATAAATAATGCTTCACACAAATCTTAAATTTAGAGATTGTAAGATTAGCTTGAAGTAGTACCTAGTAGACTTTCATTTTCTTTTTATGTAATCATTTCTTTTTATCTAATTCATTTTCTTTTTTTATAATCATTCATTTTTTTCAAAAAATGCTAGACATATTTTTTCCATCCACGCCTTTTTTTCCCTTATGACACTAAACTGCAAATATGTGAAAAGAACTTGCTAACTGATTGTGTTGCAACATCACACATCAAAGCCTTTTTTTTTTTCTTTTTTTTTTTGGAGTTGGAGTCTCACTCTGTCGCCCAGACTGAAGTGCAGTGGCCGCTCCCGGCCACTTCAGCCTCGACCTGCTGGTCTCCGGCGATCCTTCAACCTCAGCCTTCTGAGTAGCCAGAATTACAGGCACATGCTACAACGCCTGGCTAATTTTTTCTTTATTTATTGTAGAGATGAGGTCTCGCCTGCCCAGGCAGGTCTCAAACCCATGGGCTCAGGCAATCCACTCACCTCAGCCTCCCAAAAGCACGGGATTACAGGCTGAGTCACCGAGCTCAGCTCATCAAAGCCTTTTTAATCACCAATTTATCTAATCCAATCTAAATAGAATATCAACAAACAATTAACACAATTAAAATGGAATATAAGGATCTTTTCTTGGTCTAAATTATTTTGTTTCTTAAAATGGGACTGTTAACTGACTCTGTTGAGGCTTTCTATAATAGTATCAGAAGAATAAAACTCAAATGACATATTCTGTTAGGAAAATTAAACATCTTAGGTACAATGTTGCATATTGATTATTTCACTTTTTTCTCTTTTAAAATATGTATTTCCTCAAATGCTGTTCTCAGTGACTTGATTATCATTCAAATGTCAGAGTGTACGAGATCAGTATAAGATGATGTTTGTGATGTTTGTACTAACAATGTTCTTACATGGCATTCCTGCCCGAAATTGTTAAATGTAAATATCTGGGAAACGAGTCACTACAGTAAAATTGTCATGTATTTTAGTTTACCATCCCACCTAGCATAAAGATGTATATTAACAAATACTTCATCACTCTCCTTTTATTTACCTTCTTGTGATTGGATTATTACAGAAAACAATAATTGCCTAAATATAGAAAATAAGATAAATTTGTAGATCAAGTCTAGGAGTTTGATTATTGCTATGTATACAATATTCATTTAAGAGATCCCAATTTGTACATGTAAGCTAATATAATAATATCTTGAAGCAAGAGCTATTTCCATAACACATTATGTAATAGACTAATTGTGAAATTAGTTCTATGGTGAATGTATACCCTAAAGGTTGTTTTAGCTTTTTATTATAGTACAGCATTTTGTACACCAAAGCATTAGCATTTCTTTCACAGATAAAATTAATATATTTAAATTCATTACTAACTCTTAAAGTGTGCTCAACTTTTTCTTTGTATCCAGACACTAATTCAAACTTTATCTTGCAACAATAACTTAAAAAGTGTTTTTCTAGATTTTAGCCAAATACTCTGCATAGTTATTAATAAAGTGAAAGTATAAAAGACATTTTTAGGTAAAATATTGTGAGTAAAACAAATTGGCGTGAAGGAAATTATATAGCTATAAATACTTTGTGCCGTGTCTACTTTTCAATAAATCTAAAGATATGGATAAAATTATATGTAATAAGCTCTAAAATAAAGTTATAGAAAATGAACCAGGACCATCTTTATGAACAAATTTAGCAATAAGCAATTGTGAGTCAACTGTGTTTCTTCTTTTTATTTTTTAAACTAAGCTGCTAGTATAGTGCAAGGCAAACGTTAACCAAAGGGGAACCATGGGTTAGAAAAATTCATTTGTCTTATTCATGGATATTTTTGAGTTCATGGAATTTAAAGGCTTTTTGCTTACTTGTTTTTATCCAAAGATGATAACAGAAACTTTGCAAATGTAAGATTTTTTTCTCTTACAGTTGCATTCCTGTCAAATAATTAAGAAATTATGGTTAAAATTACAAAGACAGCTAAACTAATATCTCTTCTTTGTGAATTTTGTAAACTAACTCATAGATGTAATAATTACATATTTTTAAATTGTGTGTAAAATGCTGTTATATTCCTAAATTTTATATTTAATACAATTCAGCCATAAAGAAAAGATAACAAACATCAATTGGAAAGACTTTGTCAAGAGATAGATTACTTATGTGTGTGCCATCATGAATATATATGCTACTGAAAAATATTCCATTAAATTAGAATCAATTTTTATTTCTCAAAAAAATCATTCAGGAAAATTTTCTGTAAATGTCACATATATGGTTAGATAAAAATATTTTCTTAAGCAGTTTTCCAATGTAATACATAATCTTTACAACCTTTTCAATTACCTTAATGAGAGATTTTTTTTTAAAGTTTTGGGCACTCAAAATATATTTTATCTCACCCCAGATAGCCAGAGAATTATTTTAATCCACTTCCTTGTATCTCTTTTTATTCACCTAAAAGATCATTCACTTAAAACTGTCATTTAAAAATATCAGCTGGCATCAACTAAAAACTCTACATAGGAAAACTCACTAAAGTTTATTGACTTTCTAATTTGTGTCACTTACTGTACAAAGCATGTTAGGTAAATTGTCTAATTTTATTATCAAGATAAGTATTATACATATAACTATTATACATGTTTTATTTTATACATAAAGCAACTGAGTCTCAATGAGATTAAGCAACTTGCCAAAAATTACATGATGGGAATGTGATAGAACAAAGATATGAAAGCTTTTATAGACTGTCTTATACTGATATGATCATACACTCGAATTGGGAGGCCCAACAGAAGAAATCAGTAAAAGGATAAATTAAAAAGTTACTAAATGGGAAAAGGCATTATTGAAAAGACTGATTGTACTTCGGATGGAATTTTGCCTCTACTTTAAATAATTCACTTTTAAAATTATATTGTACAATTAAGTACAAGAAAAGGCAATAAATGTAGTATTTACAAATAAGTAGAACATTTAAAAGGGTCATTTGAATACTACACATGTGAACAAATTTTGTAGCCAAAGGGCAAATAATAATCCTGAAAAGAAGATATGTAACTATATATAGAGATCTGAATTTGACTTTTGTACATTCAATATTTACCAAAGTAATATGTCAAGATTATCACAAAATGCCATAAAATGACATCATGGGAATAATTTATTCCTATTCTGAAAATTATATAAGGTTGATATTGGTATCAATAC
>NW_006957204.1:5932-6865 GCF_000164805.1 Carlito syrichta
ATAAAAATGATAAATACTTACTTGGAAGTTCTCATTCAGAGATGAAATATTTTAAATTATGTGAAGTGCAGTTTTATTCATTTATTAATCATATAGTATGTCAGGTAGCAGATAAGTTTCATATTAATTCCATACTTATTTCAGCTCCCAGTTTTACAATAGAAACAGAGTGAACAAAATGTAAAGTTTTCATGGTGAAGCAGAAGAAGCAGAAAAACTATCAACTTTCTTTTATTACATTGAGAATATTTATCTGAAATTAATACAATAATTCTGCTTCACTGCTCAGCATCATTGGCAAACGAGTTATTTTGCAAACATTCATTATCTAAATGATTGAAATTCTCCCAGTTAACTAAGTCAAACTCTCATTATAACTGTTCTGTTAGAAATCTTTCAATAATTATGACAACACTTTTCTAACTCATTTTATAGTACATTGAATGCAATTTAGCTTTTTCCTGTTGGCTCAATCAATCATTTTAAACAGTATTCATTTATTTATCAAACATTTACTGAAGGCTCACTTTTTCAAGATGTGTAAAGTACTGGGACTATAATTATTAGTCTCAAATGTTATGGGTCTATGGATAACCTTCGAGTTAGTAGGTAGCTTAATGTGTTTTGCTTTCTTTCATAAATGGCCCTTTCAAAAGGAGAAACTTAGATTTTTTTTCTGATTTCTTCACAGATCTGGATAGGGGCTCCTAAATCTCAGCATTAACACAGCACTGTCTTTTAAAATCTACATTGCAATTTATTTTCCCTGAAAAATCAACTACCATCCTGATCCCCCAAAAAAGATTCTTGCAGTTTCCTCGATCACCTTGATCATGAAAACACTATTTTGGCGGTGATGCGGCAAGATGGCGAGAGGGCAACCCAGCGTATGAAGCCCGATGCAAGGGAGATCTGCAGTGGGTCTCTGACTCT
>NW_006957204.1:8158-9023 GCF_000164805.1 Carlito syrichta
GAAATCATACACTGAGAAAACAGATTTGGAACACAGACAATGAAGAGTCCCCAGAATGACTGGTTACGTGCAACAAACCCAGACATCAAGACAGTAATGGAGAGAATTTAAAAAATTGAGGAGAGACAAGAAGAAAATAGGAAGGAGCTATTGTCAGAAATGACAGAAATAAAGAATACTGTGATGAAAATGAACAACAGACTAATAAGCATGGAAAGAAGAATCAGCCAAGCCAAAGAAAGAATCTCAAAGCTCGAAGACCAAAACACAGAAACAACCCAAACTGTCAAAACCATAGAAAAGAAGCTCAAAAAGACAGAACAAAACCTGCAAGAGATGAATGATCACTTCAAAAGACCAAACCTAAGAATAATTGGGCTTCCTGAGGCAGAAAGAGAAACAGAAGCCACACTGGAACAAACATTTCATGAAATCATTCAAGAAAACTTCCCTCATCTCATTAAGAATGAAAAAATTCAAACACCAGAGATTCAGAGAACCCCTGCAAGACAACAAACTAGAAGACCAACTCCCAGACACATAATAAGTCACCTAAAAAAAGTAGCTATGAAAGGAAAAATCCTAAAGGCAGCAAGAGAAAAAGGCCAGACTACCTCCAGGGAAAACCAATTAGAATAGCAGCAGATGTATCCACAGAAACCCTTCAGGCCAGGAGAGCCTGGAGCCCTATCTTCAAAGTTCTAAAAGAGAAACAATTTCAACCAAGAATAACCTACCAGCCAAACAAAGCTTCATTAGTGAGGGAGAATTGAAATCTTTTCCAGACATCCAATCCCTAAGAACCTAACTACCACCAGACCACCTCTACAAGAAACACTTAAGAAAGTACTGAACACAGAAGAAA
>NW_006957205.1:0-1004 GCF_000164805.1 Carlito syrichta
CCACCCTGTCACCCAGACTGATGTGCAGTGGTTGCTCCCCGCCACAAACAGTCTTGACTTGCTGGGCTACGGCAATCCTTCCACCTCAGCCTTCCAAGTAGCCTGAATGACAAGCATATGCTACATTGCCCTGTTGATTTTTGGATTTATTCTAGAGATGAGTTCTCATTGCCCAGGCCAGTCTCTAACCTGTGGGCTCAGGCAATCCATTCACCTCAGTTTCCAAAAGTCGTAGGATTACTGGCTGAGCCACCGAACCCAGCTCATATGAATTCTTTTTTTTTTTCTGAGTCAGAGTCTCACTCTGTTGCCCAGACGGGAGTGCAGTGGGTGCTCCCGACCATGGCAGCCTCAACCTGCTGGGCTCCGGGGACCCTTCCACCTCAGCCTTCCGAGAAGCCGAAATTACAGGCATGCACTACCATGCCCAGCTGATTATTTTTATTTATTGTAGAGATGAGGTCTCACTGCCCAGGCAGGTCTCGAACCTACAGGCTCAGTCCATCCACTCACCTCAGCCTCCCAAAGGCACGGGATTACAGGCTGATCCACCAAGCCCAGCTCATATGAATACTTTATTGTAATTTCCTGGTCTGAGAAGAATGATGCTAACTTAATGGTTATTTCATTGAATCTGTAGATTGCCTAAAAGAGTAATTATTACATTAATGAGGTAAGCAAAGTCAGGGGAAAAAAGCATGTCAAATTGTCATTCAGGAAATCAGCCTCATAACTTTGACACAATAATGGGGGGGCCTTGACTACTGAGTAATCCTTAGGCTTCAAGTCTTGTGTACAGTGCTCTGTCAAATGCGGTAGACATGGTAGAATTCATTCCCAAGAAGTGAAGAAAACCATGTGTTCACATCTATCCAAAAACTTCTCCAGGTTTAAGTGACATTCGAAGAATCCACTAAACGAGATAATCTTTTTTTTTTGTCAGTACAGCAGTATTTATTGAGAGGACAGAGAAACATTCACACTGGGATGGAACCTGAGGGGGT
>NW_006957206.1:0-814 GCF_000164805.1 Carlito syrichta
CATTTATCATAAAGTAAAATTTTTTATTAAAAAAACATTTTCTTTGAGACAGGGTGTTGAAAAACCTGGGCTCAGCCTTGTCCTCCTGTCTTAGCCTCTCGAGTAGGTGGTATTACAAGAGTTTGCTACTGTGCCCAGCATGTGTGTGTGTGTGTGTGTGTGTGTGTGTGTGTGACAGCAGGATTTGTTAAGAGGACAAGAAATCTCCCACAGTGGGAGGGGACCCAAGAGGGTGGCCCCTAGCTTAATTTTTAAAATAATAATCTTGTCAGGAATTCCTGGGATGTTGCTCTGTCAGCGAATCCTCCTTTTATGCTTCATATTTTTAGTTTTTTTTCCAAATATTCCTTTTCTGCTTATAGATTAATTTTTAGGTCTTTTTCATTGTTCTGTATACATCCTTTATGGCCTTGGGCAAGTTACTCACTTGTATTGTAACGTAAGTTGTAAATGGAGACTCTGCCTCAGAGTTCTTGTGAGGATTAAATGTACGCGTGCAAAGGAGCTGCCAGACTTGGCCTGGTCTGTAAGAATTGCTTAATGCCCATTTTCTTTTTTACCACTTATTCAAACCACTGTCCTGTCTCTTCTTCATCACTTCAGTAGGTTTCAATTCTATATTCCCTTGTGTGCTACATATTAAAATCTGATTATTACCCCCACACCATCAATAAATAACCTTTTTATCATATCCCCAAGTCTCACTTCATCAGCCTGTTTCATTGTTTGCATCTTAATGTTTTTGTGCTCATGTTATCTTTCTTCTGACTAACAAGCCACCATCTCTGCCTCTGAACATTCTGTCTTTTCTTTA
>NW_006957207.1:0-1910 GCF_000164805.1 Carlito syrichta
CCAACTTCCACATACCCGAATATGCTGTGACTGCATTTATCATCTGGGTTACAGAATTTGGCCCTGTTTATGTGAGAATTTTTATTAAGGAACTAGATTCAATACAAGGCATAAGGGTTAATATTATTAATTCATCAAACTTTTTAAATAAAATAATCAAATGCTAAAGAATAGTAAATATTGAAATTCTGACATTTAAAAATAACCACTACAAATCATAGATTTTTCTTGTAGCCTTTCTCTTCTATGTCTTGTGTGAATAGTCACTGTGTGAGTTGACTGTCTGTGTTCAGCCTACACAACCAAAATTAACAGAGGGCATAATGGGGAAGTGACCTTGGTGAACACCGAGGCTCCTTCTCCCACATTTAGAAGAGACCTGCAATGAGTTTAATACATGGGGCTAGTGATGAAGTGGTACTTTGTGTTTTTATTATTGTCCCAAGGGTTTTTACCTCAGGTATATTTGACATATCAAAAGGTCATATTTATAATGCCACCAAACATCAATGAAGGATCTTCACATTATAAGCTTTCTGACAGGGGCTCAGGAGTGATCCAGCACTAAAGGAATTTGACCAATTTACCCAAGTACCATCACTCAACTCTTAGAATTTGTGAGCTTACTAAAATTGTTTGAGCTTTCTGTGTGCTTTTCATATAATGACTATGAAAAAACTAATGTGCTGTTGATGCCCTGATACCTTCCCTGGGCTATGTGACCATTGGTACTTCCTTGAAATATGAATAATTTGCATGAACCCTATAGGCTCTGATAATCCTAGGCATCCATACAGATACTGAGCCTCCTGTGCACATATTAGTGATCTCACAATGGTGAGGATAAGTCTATATTTTGAGACTCAGCACTGGGACCATGTGCTTGGTTTCCCATATCAGCTCTATGCTTAGGAACACATGAGCTTGGGCATATTCACCTCTGTCACTTATTCTGTACCCAGATAAAGGTGATAGCAAATAAATCACACCATATATCTGTGATGATTATTGAATGATTTAATGTATGTAAAGTGTGCAGTATAAATGCTGACAAAGTTGAATTATCATTATCAGTGAAATGCCTTGCTTGTGATATTACATTGTAACAAGGCTCACAAACCCGTTTAAGCCCAAGATCCCTAATTTGCAGGTTTTGACATATACTTGTTTGACCTACAAACGATTACTTTATTCTAATTCAGACCCACTCTTGACAGAATCAGATAAAGTTGCCAGAATACTTTTTGTGCCTGCCTGATTGCACATTCAGAGGCCACTCTACACAGAGGTCAACATCATCCTTCAGAATGACCTGGTAAAAGGGGATTTCCACCATCCAAAAAGAGCCAAATGGCAATCGTTAGAGTCACTAAGTTTTTTCAAGTCAGTTAAGAAGAAACTTAATTAAGAAAAACCCAAGTAGTAAATAGATACTTCAGTAGCTATAATGTCAAACAATACTGATTTCTAAGTATTACTTCAGAAGAGTCGCTGAAGCAAATAAAATGAATTAAAATATGTAGAATCATAATAATTCTTATGCGCATAGAAATTCTTATTTCTAGCACTGTCACATTATTTAATTTACTAGTGAAAAAAAGAAAGAACAAGATGCACATAGGCAAATAATTTTAAAGAGGATGGACCCATATAGATATTGTTAATAAAGCAAGTTAAGACTGCTATCTCTCAAGAAGCCTGTTTGTATTTTTGCCCCATGTCTGACATGTGAGAATTAGAATTTTGTGTGTTCCTGACATAATCAGAATTAATTAAAGTGTCATACTGTACCTACACAGTTTGTGCAAACAGCATGGCTTATACTGTACATCTGCTACCTGGAAATGAAAATAATTGGTATATGCTAGGTAGAGGGTACCTATATGACAAATGTCCAGTAAAATTTGTGA
>NW_006957207.1:2464-5677 GCF_000164805.1 Carlito syrichta
AAACCACCCGGCAGTAAGGATATAGTTAAACTGAACATCACATAGATAATGGGAACTAACTCACGTCCACTGAGTACTGAATCCAAAGAGGAGAATACAATTTTTGTTCCAAATAACATGAATAAATCACAACCAAAATCTAAGCCATAAAACACAATCAAATAATATTAAAAGAATAATGGCGATATAGACCTTGCCCCACAACCTCTGTGAGATTAAACAAAATAATTAACATTAGCAAAACAGCAAGAAAATAGTTATATTTTTGTAAATTAGCAATGCACTTTGAAAAAACACTAGGGTTATAGAAGGCCTCTCCATACAATTTAAACATACCTGAACTACATTAAATGAAAATGTGACATGACAAGATTTGTGGAATGCAACAAAACCTGTCTTTATAGTACTGGATTCAACATATTAAAAATAATAATCTCTAAAATCAATAATCTCAAGTTCCAATTAGGTGACTGTAGAAAATAAAGCAAGGCTAAGGCAAGTGGATTGCCTGAGCCTGCGGGTTCAAGAACAGTCTGGGCAACTTGGCAAGAACTCGACACTACAATAAACTAAAAATTAGCTGGACATGGTAGCGCGTGCCTGTAGTTCTGGCTACTTGAAAGGCTGAGGCTGAAGGATTGCTGGAACCCAGTAGGTGGATGCCAGCATGACCGTGAGCATGCCCCTGCACTCCAGTCAGGGTGATGGAGTGAGACTCCAACCCAAAAGTGAAAAGAAAAAACAGCAGCACACACACACCAGAGAAAATGAAACAGCACCATATAAAGCAAATAGAAGTAATAAAAATGTATCATGGAAGTCAATAAAATTAATACACAGAAATATTCAGAAAATCAATGAACCTAAAAGTTGGTTCTTTGAGCAGTCCATTACAATTCATTAAACTCTATGCAGTCTTACAATGGGTAAAAAAAAGACATCACGAATTACTATATCAGAAATAAAAGCGAAGCCATTGCTACTGAACTGATGGGCATTGAAAGGATAGTGAAGGAACCTTTGAAAAATGTTCTGCCCACATTTGATAAACTAGGGGAAGTGAATCAATTATTTGAAGGACATAATCTTGCTAGGGCCATATTAGAGGCATAGATTATTTGAAAAAAATCCATGTCTATAATAGAAGTTGAATTAACATTAAGAACATTCCAAAAAAGAACACATCAAATCGATATAGTGCCTCTTATGGCCTCTACTAAATTCTCCAGTCATAATATAATTTCACAGCATGATTAAAATATTGTTCTTTTAGGTATGCACTCAGTTGCAAGGGAAAGTTATGTCCACACAAATCCTGCAAAGGAATGTTTACAGAAGCATTATCTATAATCACCAAAACTAAAAGCAAGCTAGGTGTCCTTCAAGAGCTGATGGTAAAACAATAATTTATACAATGCAGTATGATTTTGGGATTTGAAGGAGTTAGCTATCAAGGCATGAAAAATATATGATGGATTCTCAAATATATTTGGGTTAGTGAAATAATGTCATTTTTTGAAAGCTGCATAATATATGATTCCAACTGTATAACATTATGGAAAAGGCAAAACTAAAGAAACAGTAAAATATCAGTAATTGGCAAAGTTTTTGGAAAAAAAAGATGAATTATTAACACGTGAAAAGAGGAGACAGTTAGAACAGTGAAATTATTCTCTATGTATAATAGTAAACATAACATTATAAATATTTCAAAATTCATAGAAATATACAAAAGAATGGAAATTATGTAGATAGAGTTTAGATAACAATATATCAATATTTGCTTATTGCTGTTAGCAATCACACCACATTAATGAAGATGTCAATAATATGGTCTCTACTAAATTCTCGAGTCATAATATAATTTCACAGCATGATTAAAAAATTGTTATTTTAGGTATGCACCCAGTTGCAAGGGAAAGTTATGGCCACACAAATCCTTCTGAAGTGGGGTGAGGGGATAGAATGGTCTTAGAACATTTTGTATTAAATACTCAGTTGTTATGTCAATCTAAACTCTCTAGTTAAAGAAGTATATGAATTAAAAAATGATATAGCATCACTGATCCTGGAAGCTCTTTTTACACTAATGTTCAACAATCTTGTAATGGCAATACATTCGCTTGAAATGTTGTCTCTCATTAAATGTGAACCAAAATTGACTTTGAAGTGTATTTTAAATGTTCTGGTTGCAACTGTACTGAATGATGAGGCAAATTATAATTTGGGGATATAAAATATATGGCCAAACTTCTTCACAAATTTTTCCTGCATATGGAATTCTTAACAATTCACAAATATTAACTTGATGACTTTCAATAGTACTTTCATAAACAGGCACTACTTCATTAGCCCAGAATCCTACTAATGTTCTGCACTACTACTTGGGGGTCGGGGCATGACTTTTTACAATACGTGTCAAAGAAAATATAGGTCAGTGCACTTGCAGTAGAGAGAATGGTTGATATCTTGCAGGCAGAAGACCAGAGGGAAATTAGGAATAATTTATTCTGAATTTGAACCTGTGATCCCATAGTTTACTGGCCTCCAAGCAGAGGCATCTCATTCTAAGTTGGGCTTTAAGAAAAGCATGGATATTAGTGAACACCAAATCTATCTATCAGATAGACTGTGTGAACAATGCCTTCATACAGATGAGACAATACAGAAAGGAAGCAGAGTAGAGTGACTGAGATGATAGGGCTACGAAGAGTGAGGGCCTGTGTCCAAATCTCCTATATACCACATGACCCTGAGAAGCTCATACAATCCTTCCGCCCTCAGTTGTCTGCACTATCATATTAAAATTTTAATAGAGTGCATTTATTAGTATTATAAAGTGGGGATGTAAATGACCAAAGGCTGGAAAATCTTTAGAAGGAGGACTGGTTATTCAGAAGTATTTACTAAAAGCCAGGAGTACAGCCAAATGAGGTGGCTCATGCCCATAATCTCAGCACTTAGGAAAGCTGAAGCAGGATGATTGCTTGAGTTCAAAAGTACAAGACCAGACTTGAAAACATAACCACAATTCATCTCTAGAAAAAATTTTTAAAAAATTACTCAGGTATTGTGGACCACATCTATAGCCTCAGGTACCTGGGAGGATCACCTGAACCCAGAAGAAAGGATCACCTGACCCCAGAAGGTACTGTGATTGTGCCACTGCACTCCACTCTGGGCAACCTAGTGAGACTCAATATAAATCAATCA
>NW_006957208.1:0-1310 GCF_000164805.1 Carlito syrichta
AAAAAGAAAATATAATGTAAAATGTTAATTATCTTCCTTACAACCTGGACTATAAATCCAGGGGCCATAGAACTTTCTTTTTAAAAAAAAAAATTTAGTGCACAATACAAATAATTGTCAAAGGGGAATACGATAAATACTTAATTAATATGAAAAAAAAGAAGTAGAACCTCTAAAAAGTATATCATCAGATTGGATTTCTATTGAGAACATGCCTCATTGACACTACTGGAGTTTTGTGATGGCATCATCTTCCAATTAGCCATGATAGCACAGTTGGTCAAGTGCATAGGGCTAGTCCACTTCAAGCACCACATGTCCTCAGCCCTTGGTGAACTGGATGCTTATTTACCTCTTCTTTCTCCACCACAACCTGTGCCTTTGCCTCGAATTCTCTCTGTTGACTTGAAGCCAGTACATTGCAGTGGAAAGGGCAGCCAAACTTCCGCACATAATCCTCTGAGGAGCTGGAGGCCAAGTGTCCTTCAGAGATTGGTGACCATGAACTCAGAGGCAATGTGGAAGACAAAGTAAGTGATGTGTCTGTGATATAGCAAGAAACAGAGGGGATGTGTGTTTTAAATTATAGATCACAGACTTTTATCCTACGTGCTTCTCTTCACAATTGTGCCTTTAACAGGGAGTATCCCACCCTACTCGCCAAGGGTGGGTGTGCCCTCCCAGGAGGCAGCATCTTCGTGCACCCTGGGACCCCCCTCTTGTAACATGAGCTCTGTGGAGAAGAATAGTTATAGACACAACTCTCCCAAGCAATGTTGGTCTGTCTGGCAGGTGGGCCCCTCTTCTGCCAGCTGGAGAACTTCAGATTGCCTTCTTAGGGAGGGACAAGGCCACTACTGGGGATGGAGTTCCAGCAAGAGCGTCCTGCTCATTTATCTGTAGAGTGCTGATAGCCGGGGCTGTGTTTACCAGCTCTCTGCCAGCACGTGGCTTTGTGGGAAGGTTGGACCCCTCACTGGGGTTGATTTCTGGCATGGGCTGGATTGACACTGTCTGTGCAGACCACTATGGACTGTGAGGTGAAGAGCTATGGTGTGGGACACCCAGGCCCCCTTCCATTTCCTGTTACACTAGGTCACATGGACATCTGAGACAAAGCAGTCATGAGGGGCACAAGGAGGCTCTGTCTTTTTGGGGATTTTCCAGATTTTGGTACTGAAAGTTCTGAGCCCTCAAATTCCTCCATCCCAGCAAGTCAGGACCACTGGTCACCCTTTACATTCCAGTCAGTGTGAACTAAGTTCTTAGGGTGTTCCCAAAGAAATGTCCTTTGCTCGTTTGGTTGGCTG
>NW_006957209.1:0-481 GCF_000164805.1 Carlito syrichta
GGAAATACCGCACCAAAGTGGGGGCAGGTATTGGGGGGTTTGGGGCTGGAAAGTGCTGAGCTGGCAGAACCTCACATGTGGGTGGGGCAGGGATGAACGACTGAGGGCAGAATGTTTGCAGGAAAATGGATTTCTTTCTTTCTTTCATTCTTTCATTTCTTTCTTTCTTTCTTTCTTTCTTTCTTTCTTTCATTTGTTTCTTTCTTTCTTCCATTCTTTCTTTTCTTTCCACACTAGGTTGCCCAGTCTGCTCTCAAACAGTCCAAATTGGGCCATCCTCTTGGTCTGGGGCTCCCAAATTGGTGCAATCACAGGCTTTCCATTCGATCGTCATCCTTGTCTTCCTGCCTGGTCTTTAATTCTGGGCCGGAGGTGATCTTCCCACTGACGACACACCACAGCAAGGTTATCTGGGTTTTTCTTGGGGTCAAGGTGGGGGCTTATTGTGGTGTCCAGACTGGTCTTGAACTCCCAGACTCCA
>NW_006957210.1:0-786 GCF_000164805.1 Carlito syrichta
TTGGGCCTAGAAATGTTCATTATGCAGTTATTGATTTTTAAGAAGTGTATAATACTGCAATGTTAACTCCTTTTCAATTAATACGTTAGAATACATGGTATAATTCTGCTTTCAAAATTGACAACTACAATGTTTCTCACACAAATTCTGTGTTCCATTATGGCTAAGCTGAAACTTTTTGAGATTCCAGATCTATATCTTTCCTAGATAACTGAAACTTGAGATTCAGTCTACCTAAGCGCTATTCAGAAGGCAGAATGCATAATAATTCTTAAAAATTTTAGAAAATAAAGCAGTATGGCAATTCAATACAGTTTTTTCCATTCTTATAATTTGTGTACCTTTTCTTGGTAGACTCTGTATTTTCTGTGTGTTAATTTTGATTAAATGTTACAGATGTGCAATCCTTAGGGAAACGTTTCCCTTTTATATTTGATGGAAATACAAAATCATATTCCCTTCATATTTTATCCTAATTCATATTTTCAAAAGAGTATTTGCATTGAATCACCTAGTATTTTCTCTACTGAGGACATAATGCTGTACTTTGCAACAAAGTATCCGATTACTCTGATACTTTTAATCACCAAGCATTTAAAATCAGGCAGACAGAAAAAAGAGAAATTGAGACCCAATATATATTAACCAAAATAACATGGAAACTTGCAAGGTAGTAAGTATTTGGGCTCCTCATTACTATAAAAATTTAGATAATTAAAAATTCCGAAAAAATGACGATGATCTTAGCTAAACGGTGTACAATCCTTTTAGAAAAACAACACAAAC
>NW_006957211.1:0-713 GCF_000164805.1 Carlito syrichta
AGTATCAGACGACACTAAGAAGGCAAGTAGTATCAGATGACACTAAGATGACAAGTAATATCATAAGACAATAAGAAGGCAATTAGTATCAGACGACACTAAGAAGGAAAGGAGTATCAGACGACACTAAGAAGGCAAGAAGCATCAGACGTCACTAAGAAGGCAACTAGTATCAGACGGCACTAATAAGGCAAGTAGTAGCAGACGGCAACAATAAGGCATGTAGTATCAGAAGGCACTAATAAGTCAAGAAGTATAAGACGGCACTAACAAGGCAAGGAGTATAAGACGGCACCAACAAGGAAAGCAGTATCAGACGGCACTAACAAGGCAAGTAGAATCAGACGACACTAACAAGGCAAGTAGTTTCAGACGACACTAACAAGGCAAGGAGTATCAGACGGCACTAACAAGACAAGTAGAATCAGACGACACTAACAAGGCAAGTAGTATCAGACGACAATAAGAAGGAAAGTAGTATCAGACGACACTATCAAAACAAGTAGTATCAGATGACACTAAGATGGCAAGCAGTATCAGACACTAAGAAGTCAAGTAGTATCAGAAGAGAGTGAGAAGGCAAGTCGTATCAGAAGACACTAAGAAGACAAGTTGTATCAGACGACACTAAGAAGGCAAATACAATCAGACGACACTAAGAGGCAAGTAGTATCAGACGACACTAAGAAGGCAAGTAGTATCAGACGACACTA
>NW_006957212.1:0-789 GCF_000164805.1 Carlito syrichta
CAATGCTGCAATAAACATACGTGTGCAGGTATCTTTTTTATAGAGTGATTTGTGTTCTTCAGGGTATATTCCCAGTAGGCAGATTGCAGGGTCATATGGGAGGTTGATATTTAGAGCTTTTAGGAATCGTCTTACTGTTTTTCACAAAGATTGCACTAGTTTGCACTCCCAAGTGGGAAAATATCCCATGCTCATGACTTGGAAGAATCAACATTGTGAAGATGTCCATCCTACCTAAGGCAATCTACAGATTTAATGTAATACCCATCAAATTACCAGCAACATTTTTCTCAGACCTAGAAAAAACAACACAGGAATTCATATGAAAACAAATGACCAAGAATACCAGCAACATTTTTCTCAGACCTAGAAAAAACAACACAGGAATTCATATGGAAACACAAACGACCAAGAATAGCCAGAACAATCCTCAGCAAAAAAAAAAAAAAAGCAGGTGGTAACACATTACCAGACTTCAAACTTTACTATAAAGCTACAACAATCAAAACAGCTTGGTATTAGTACAGGAACAGGCATATAGAAAATAGAACTTTTATATGCTGCTGGTGGGTATGTAAATTGGTACAGCCATTATGGAAAACAGTACAGAGTTTCTTCAAAAAAAAAACAAAAAAAACCTCATGTGATCTAGCAATCTCACTTCTGGGTCTGTAACCAAAAGAATAAAATCAGTATCTCAAGAGATAGATATCTGCACCTTATATTTATTGCAGGATATTTCATATTAGCTGAGATATTGAGCACCTAAGTATTCATCTATAGATTAAC
>NW_006957213.1:0-837 GCF_000164805.1 Carlito syrichta
GCATAGTCTTAGCATCTGCTCCCATTTGAATATGCATGAAACTCCTCTGTTAGGAGAGCATGATTAGTGAATCACTATCCTCTTCTATGTCTGGATTTAAGAGACATTTCAACTTAGGGAGTGCAAGGGAGATATGCATTGACCAACAATAAGATATCTATCATTCCCTTGGATTGAGGAACCCACATTGAGAATAGTTTAGAGCCAAAGAACCATTTTCTTTACCTGAAAGCTTCCTTTCCCATAGCTCACTGTGAATGTTCCAACAGAAGTTTAACAGTAACTACTATTTGTTATATCTCTAACTACAAGTCTTTTTCAAACATTACCTCCAATACAGATAACACTCCACTGAATAATATATAATCTGAGGCTCAGAAAAGTCAGGGAATTTTTCCTCTGTGCTTTGTTAATTAATAATGCAAATGGGAGACGGGGCAAGATGGCGACGGCATAGGTGAACTTGTGAGATTCTCTGAACGTGAGTTCCCAAAAAGGCTATCACTTCGCTACCCCCATCCCCCAGCCCACCACCAACCGCGCTGGGGGCAGGCCCGGGAACTTCAGTCCCACGCAAGGCCAGATATTGCGCCCCCGCCCCACTGCTGCCGTTCTACTCGTGTGTGGAAGTCTCCGGTCCCAGCCCCCTCCAGATCCCTCCCCGGCTGCATTGTCTCCAGCCCGGGCACCCGGCATCAAGCCGCCGGTCACACAGGGAGGCTCTGGGCACCCGCCCCTCAGAGACGCTGGTTCCATTTCTGGCTGAGTCCTCTGTTGGGTCCCAGCGCCACTCTCGCTGTCTAGAGCCTGCCCTTTGGAACTTTGGAGCTCTGGAAC
>NW_006957214.1:0-582 GCF_000164805.1 Carlito syrichta
CCACCACACCTGGCTAAGTTTTATACAGACGAGGTCTCACTACGAGGCCAAGGCTGGTTTCAAACTCCTGGGTTCAGGTCATCCTTCCTCCCTGGTCTCCCAAAATGCTGTGATTATAGGCATGAGGCATCATGCCCAGCCTGGTTGTCAATTCTAGGTTCTTTAAATTTCTTTCAAAAAAGTTTGGCATCAGAACCTGAGCCAAGTAGGTCGAGGCTGCAGTGGTCATGAGCAATGAGCCACTGCACTCCAGGCTGGGTGACAGAGTGAGATTCCAACTCAAAAAATAGAACTGACAACCAAGAACCTCTTGCCATATGTGTTTCCTTTCTGTATATTTTCGAAATATGTAAGTGATGTATGTAGGTGTCTTCTTGTTAAAAGTATTAAAGGCAAAGTTAAGGTTTTGACCCTCACAGGTGGCCCGTCGCCTCCTTTCTCCCTGGATAATGACAGTGAGATTGCTAGAGAGACTACCAGTCTATTTTTGGAAAAAAAAATTTGAGACAAGGTTTCATCTGACTCCCAAACTGGAGGAAAGTGGCACAATCACAGCTCACCACAGCCTTGGACTCCTGGGCT
>NW_006957215.1:0-381 GCF_000164805.1 Carlito syrichta
ATGATGCACATCATGGGAATGCCAATGACGTATGCCAAAGAGATCATGGAGGCAAAAGACAGGGTGGCCAAGGAGTCACTCAGAAGCATCACTGAGGAGGTGCACCATGATAATGAGGAGACATTCTCTGGGAATGTTGAGGAAGCACATCTCAGGGAGACCAAGGAGGTGAACTGTGGAGAATAGGAGGAGGTATTCCATGCTGTTGGCAAGTCACAATGAAGGAGCACAAATGGGTACACCAAGGCAAAGCCAAGGACATGCTGCAGAAAGAAAAAGGAGTTGTGCCACAAGGAAGTTGGAAAGATCCATCGTGTGAACTCCAAAGAGGCATGCTGCAGGGACTCTGTGAAGGCATACTGCAGGGATGCTGAGGAGGTG
>NW_006957216.1:0-421 GCF_000164805.1 Carlito syrichta
CATACCATAGGGAGTCCAAGGAAGGGTGTGTGAGTAGGTTGAAGATAGGCCCTGTGGAAGCACTGAGGAGGCACGCTGTTCAGAGGTGGTGGAGACACACCACGTGGAGGCCAAGGAGGTGCACAAAGGGGAGAATGAGGAGACCTGCCACAGGAAGGTCGAGTCTGTGCAGCACAGGGAGATTGGGGATGTATGCAGCCGAAAAGGCACACCACTGGAACACTAAAAAGGCACAATATGGGAAGGCTTAGTAAGCATGCTGCAGGGAAGATGATGAGGTGTGCTGCAGTGACACCATGTAAGTGCACTGCGGGAAGACCAAGGATGTATGCTGTGGAGATACTGATGAGAGTTGCCACCGGAATGCAAAGAAAGTTTGCCATGGGGAATCTGAGGAGACACAGAACAATGAGGCTGAATA
>NW_006957217.1:0-362 GCF_000164805.1 Carlito syrichta
AAATGTTCAACCTCACTAATCATCAGGGAGATGCAAATCAAAACTACACTGAGATACCACTTAACCCCAGTCAGAATGGCAATTATCAAGTCAAAAAATAACAGCTGCTGGAGAGGGTATGGTGAAAAGGGAACACTTCTACACTGTTGGTGGGAGTGTAAACTAGTGCAACCTCTGTGGAAAGCAGTGTGGTGATTCCTAAAAGCTCTAAATACCAACCTCCCATATGACCCCACAATCCCCCTACTGGGAATATATCCTGAAGAACACAAATCACTCTATTAAAAAGGATACCTGCACACGCATGTTTATCGCAGCGTTGTTCACAATAGCAAGAACCTGGAAACAGCCATGCTGCCCGT
>NW_006957218.1:0-730 GCF_000164805.1 Carlito syrichta
CAGGGCATCTTGCTAATGCCTAAAAATCTCCGGACTTCGATGTCCCCATATTTTTCAAAGCTGTTTCCTATGTGGATATTATGAATGAGTCATTCCAGAAGTTCAGCAACATTCTGGTCCTCTCGATAGTTTAAACGAAAATATGACACTACAAGTCCATTTAGATTCTGGATCCTCTAACGTCAAATTCCAGGACACAAGTAATCATCTCATGTTTTTTGAATGTAAACCCTGAGTTCAGGGTTACCTCATACTTCAGAAACTTCTGGTAATTCAGCTATTCAGAATTAGGACCTTGGTTTTAGATGTTGCATCAAGTTTAGAAGGTATTTTTGGGAGGGCACAAAGTTCTTGGGTTCCAAGTGCACAGGAACATTCTGCAGTCTTTCCATTGGGAGCCATGTGTCCGGACTTCCAGGCCACTGGGAAACATCTGGTCGTATTGCTGAGATCGAAACAAAAATCTGACACACTATGTCCTTAGAAAGCTTCTACTCATGATACCAATGTGGAACAAAAAAATCAGTTTCCATGTGACCAGCAAAATTCTGGACATTTGCTAATTTTTCCCTGCCTTAGGAAGTTCTCATAACTAGAAGCCTACAGGATTTTTAAAATGCTAATCATGCATTTGGGAGTCCCAGTCCCCAAATTTTTCAGAGCTAATTACTATATCCATGCCACAAATCTGTCATTACGAATCACCAGGAACCAGCTGCTCATCTTCTTA
>NW_006957219.1:0-703 GCF_000164805.1 Carlito syrichta
AGGTGAGGCTGGGTGGGGGAGGATGTAGTGATCAGGATAGGAAGGGGCTCTCCCCCTGCAAAAGTGGCAGACAGGGTGACCAGAACCTGCACAAGCCGTGGTTTGCTGGATCATCTTGATTGCTCTGTGCCCGACGTCCACCCAAGCTTGGGGTCATCTGTTCCTTGAGCTCAAATGCCTCCTAGCTGTGGGGCACATGTGGAGGCAGACCTTCAGCAGCATGTTCCCAGAGGCATGGGCCGGACTTGTCCGGTGGCTACCTTTGAAACCTCCTGTGAATGACAGGCAGGAAAGTGCCTTTAACTGTTCCATCCCTATGGATGAATCTTTACTCCGGGTGGCAGAGGTGGTGGTGGTGCTGATTGGTATTATTATTCTGAGTCGGAGTCCTACTCTGACGCCCAGGCTGGAGTGCAGGGGCTTGCTCTCGGACACTGCGGCCTACACTGGCTGAGGTCCAGTGAAACCCCCGATGCTGCCTCCCAAGTGTGCAGAACTACAGGTGTGCGCCACCACACTCGGCTCATTTTTTGACTTCCTGTAGTGATGAAATTTCGCCATGGGGGGCCCAGGCTGGTCTCAAACACAGGGCATCAGGCCATCCTTGAGCCTCAGCTTCCCAGAGTTCAATGATGACTAGTGTGAGGCCCCCTGAATGGTCTCCACACCACTCTTGGAGTCCCACCGTGAGGCCAGCTTGTTT
>NW_006957220.1:0-652 GCF_000164805.1 Carlito syrichta
AAAGGTATTTCTTTCTTGTGTGGCTATTGCCGAATGGAATTGTGCTTATTATTTGGTTCTCTTTTTGTTCTTGGTATACAAGAATGTGACAATCTTTTGCACATTTATTTTGTACCCTGAGACTTTGCCAAATCCCTTTATCATTGCAAGAAAGTTTTGACTGAATCTTTTGGATTTTTGAGATATAGAATCATATCAACAAAGAGAGATAACTTGATTTCCTCTTTTTCTATTTGGGTACTCCTGATTTTCTTCTCCTGTCTGATTGCTCTATCTAGGATTTCCAGCACTATGTTGAACATGAGGGGTGAGAGTAGCCAGGCTTGTCTTGCTCTAGTTTTCAAGTGAAATGCTTTTAAATTCTTTCCATTTAGCATTATATGGGGCACAAATTTATCATAGGTGGCCCTTACTATTTTGTGGTATGTTCCCTCTATGCCTAGGTGCTCAAGGGTTTTTATCAAGAGAGTATGTTGGATTTTATTGCAAGCGTTCTGTGTCTAATGATATAACCATGTGGTTTTATTTTTACACCTGTTGATGTATTTAATTACATTTTGGTTTTTGGATGTTGAACCAGCCCTGCATGACAGGGATGAAGCCTACTTGGTCATGGCGGACGATTTTTGAGATATGCTGTGGGATCTGATTT
>NW_006957221.1:0-783 GCF_000164805.1 Carlito syrichta
AACACCACACACAGCTGCTCATTGGTTATAAAGGACTTGGGTAGAATGTTGGTAATGTGGTGCCAGGGTGAGGTCCCTGTGGATGGGCATACCACCCTCCTGGCATGTGGGTGTGGTGGTCACCTGGGAAGCTCATCACACCTCCTTGTGCAAGAGTTTGCTTATTTGTTGTTTTTGTAAGACAAGGTCTTACGGTTCAGGCTGGAGGGCAGGAGCATGCTCATGGCCACCACAGCCTCGACCTGCTGGACTTAGGCGATCCTTCCACATCAGCCTTCCAAGTAGCTGGAACTACAGCTGCACACCACCATGCCTGGCTAACTGTTTTTTGGTTTCTTTTTTGTAGAGATGAGGTCTTACCAAGTTTCCCAGGCTCTTCTTGAACCCCTGGGTGCAGGAAATACTCTCACCTCCATCACCCAAAGTGCTGGGATGACAGGCATGAGCTACTGCACCTGGCTTGTACCTAACTAATTTAAAAAGAATTTGTGGAGATGGGGTCTTGCCACGTTGCCCAATCTGATCTTGAACTCTTGGGCTCAAGGAGTCCTCCTGCCTCAGCCTCCTGAATAGCTGCGACTACAGGTGTGTATTATTGCACCCAGCTGATTATTAAAAATTTCTTGTGGAGACAGGGTCTTGCTATGTTATCCAGGCTGGTCTTAAGCTCCTGGGTTCAAGTGATCCTGGCTTCAGCCTCCCGAATAGCTGAAGCTACAGGTGCATGTTATCACACCTGGCTAATTTTTTAATTTATTGTAGAAAGGGGGGTCTTGCTATGTT
>NW_006957222.1:0-6394 GCF_000164805.1 Carlito syrichta
GCCCCAGAGACGCTCATTCCAGTGTGATGGGACCACAGGTACTAGACATCCTTTGTGATTGGTGCCCTAGTGACTAGACCTCTGTGATGTGTGCTCCAGTAATTGGCCCTCCTCTGTTATTATTCATACAATGACAAACCCTCCTATATGTGGTTGTCTAAGTGGTTAGCATTCCTCTGTGCATGGTGCCCCTGTGACTGGTCCACCTTTATGATGTGCTTGGTGTTGGGAGCCAACATCCATAGCTACACAGCTGAGGCCTATGAAGGCCCATCTAGAAGATTGTCTCTGACACAAGGATATCAGCAACATCAATAATGCTAGAATATGAATAGTGATAGTGTGCATATATGGCAGCAAAACTTATAATATTAGGATATAAACCTCTTAATCAGGTTAGAATACACCTTCTGAAAAGCTCTACAGTAGAATTAATTATGTCTCCCTGTCTTTCTAAGTTTCATTTCTTCCTAAGACATTTTTAAGTTTCTGTTTCCTGGTATACAAGTCATGCAGCTTTTGTTCCCGTAAGCAGTTTCTCCTGATAGCTAAGATTAGAAACTAAATTGCTGTAATAGTTTTGTTGTCCTGACTCTAGCCAGGCAGACGTTTCTAGTTTCACTACATGCCAAAACTCTCAGCCTGCTTCAGCCTGTGGCCATCGTCATGGCACCGTGCATTTCCTTGTCCAAGAGTGTGACAGCTACTATTTGATTTATTAAAGCAGACCCTCTAGCAGAAAGTTTTAGAATGACATATATATACACTTATAGTTTTACTCACATATTACACTACACTGTGAGAATCTGTGCCTGCTGCTTTGTCTCCTTTTGCTTAGGACTTGCCCTCTAATGTGCCTGTGTATGGTACTAATGAAACTCACTCACGGGCCTATTTGAGAGTGAAGTCTAGGTATCTTCACTTACTCTTGAATTTCAATCTTGCACTATGAATTTCTGCTTAGAGGCGTCGACTTCGGTGTCCAGCAGACTTCAATGGTAAAGTAAGCATTGGGTTTGTCGTTCACTGTAGTTAACGTTTTCTATCTCTGACTATTTAGCATTGCACGAGGGACTCTGGAGTACAGTGACTCTGACAGGCTTTGAAGATTTAAAGTATAAAGCTTGCGAGACACTGAGACTAGCATCTCTATTTTCTTCTGTTAACTAATGTATGCTATATCATTTTATCATTTTATAATAGGTATTAGTATGCAACATTTATAGCTGGTATAAGTTTTGTGCTTGGGAATTACCTCCCGATATGCTTGTGTATGGCATATAGAGACCCAGTCACAGGGGTATCGGGGGATGAAACTTTGGCATACTTTTCACTTTTATAGGGAACATATATTCACATAGTAAGTTGGGGGATGTTGATACCAGTGTCTCCCTCTTCCTTAATTTATATGAATTTAGGGTTTGTGGGACACTGTACTCAACGTTCATTTTTCTTCACTCAGTTTATGCTTAGTTAAACTGTAATCTTGGTGTACAATAAAATTAATGTATGCTTGCATGGGAAACATTTACTAATACAAAAATAGCTGTTAATGAAAGTTTTGTGAAATCATCATGCTTCAGGGAGTTTATCTATTGTGTTTGAAACATGTGAATCTTGTAATGCAGATTTCTATAGATATTGTGTGCGTCATTGGAATCATGCGCCCCCAGCAGAAATATTTCATACTGCTGGAGGTTAAGAAAAATGGTATAAATGCAGGTGTAAAACTGAGAATAAACGGACTCAGTCCTGATCAGACTGATCCCAGAAGAACTGCCTCCGAGTTGTTTCTTCTCGCCACATCCTGACTCTCCGGTGCAGGTCCAACTCCCCTCAGGTTGGGCTGGTCCCCGACAGTTTGGTGCTTCATTGATTGGTCCTCCACTCTGGTAGGTTCCTCTTTGGCACGTGAGTTCTCTGTGTTGAATGCCTCCTCTCTGTTGAATGCCTCTGTGATAGGAGTTTCTCTGTGATAAGTATCTCAGTGACTCAGTGTCCTCTTTGTTGTGTGCCTAGGTACTAGCTCTTATCCATAATAGATGCCCTAGTGAGTAGCCCTCCTTGATATTGGGTGCAAGAGCAACTGGCTCTCATCTGTGATGGGTGTCTGTTATGGTTTTCACAGTGACTGGAACTCCACTGTCATCATAATGAGTGCCCTAATCACTAGCATTTCTTTGTGAATGATTTCACTATGACTGGTCCTACTCCATAATGGGTGCCTAAGTGACTTAACCTCCACTGTCATCAATGTCATAATAACTAGTCCTTCTCTGTGTTTAGTGTACCGTTTATTAGCCCTCTAAAGCGAGATGTGCCCTCATTACTGGTACACATCTGTAATGGGTACCCCAGTGACTGGTCCGTTTATATTGTTGGTGCACCAGTGACAGTCCCTTTTGTGTTATTAGTACTCCAGTAACTGGCCCTCTTCTCTGATGGCTGTATCAGTGACTGACCCTCCTCTTTGGTGGGTGCCCCTTGTCTACACATCTTATTTGATAACTTCTCCAATGTCAGTCCTTCCTCTGTGACGTGTGTCCTAATGACTGGCCTTCGTCTGTGACAAATGCCCCAGTGATGTTTCCTCATCAGAAATTGTTGCCCCAGTGACTATTGTTCCTCTGGAATTGCAGCCCCAGTGATTGTGGCTTCTACATAATGGATACCTTAGTAACTAGCCATCCTTCAAAATGGATGCCACAGTGCCTGTGATGCCTCGTTTATTTGTGCCATAGTGACAGGTTCCTCTCCATAATGGGTGTCCTAGTGACTAACCCTCATCTGTGATGGGTGTCCTTCTAGCAGGACCACCTCCATATTGGATACTCCAGTGACAAGTCATCCGCTGTGATGGGTGCCACTGTGATTAGCCTTCCTCAGTGTTTTGTTGCCTAGTGACTGGCACTCCTTCATAATCAATCCCCCATTGATGATTCTTCCCTTTTATCAGTGCCAAAGTGACAAGTCCTTTTCTGTGGAGGTATCTCAGTGACTAGACTTCCACTGTGTCTGGCCCCTCTCCGTTGCGGGAACATTAGTGATTGCCCCTACTTTGCTATGTGTTCCCCAGAGTGAATCACCATATTTTCCGATAGCTGTTACAGTGACTGGACCTCCAATGTGATGTGTGCCTCAATGACTGACTCTGTTCTCTGTTTTGTGCCACATTGACTGTCCCTCCATTCTGGTAGGTGTCCCCTGTGACAAATCCTCATTTGTGATGAGTAACCTAGTGACTGGCCTTTTCTGTGATGGGTGCCCCAGTGACTGGACTTCCTCTGTGATGGATGTTCCAATGACTGGCTCTCCTATGTGATATCTAACCAAATGACTGTACCTCCTCTATAATGATAGCTACCACAATGACTGCTCTCTTCTGTGATGAATGCTCAAGTAATATAACCACTTTGATCATCTGTGTCCCAATGACTAGAAGTCCACTGTGATGGGTTCTTCAGTGTCTGGCTCTCCTCTGTTATCAGTACCACAGTAACAAACTTTTCTCTGAATAGTTGTCTAAGTGACTAACCTCCAGTGTTAGGAGTGCCCCTGTAGCTGTCCTGCCTCTGTCGTTGGTGACCCTTTGATTGACCTTTTTCATTTATTGATAACCCAATAGCTGACCCTCCTTTGTGAAGTGTGCTCCAGTGAATGTTCTCCTTTGTGATGTGTGTCTTCTGTTTTTGGTGCCACCGTGACAAACCCGCCTCTGTGTGGTTTTCTAAGTGACTAATCATCCTGTTCGGAATGCCTTCATGACTGGCTCGCCTCTGTGAGGGGCGGATCATTGACTGACCTCCCTCAGTTATGTGTACTTCAGTGGGTTTCTCTCCTGTGTAATGGATGCCACCAGTGAATGGCCCACTTCTGTGATGTTTGTCCCAGTGTCTGGCCTTCCTCTTTGTTGGGTGTCTCTGGACTGATTATCCTCTGTGATGGATGTTACAGTGATTTGGATCTGCTCTATAATGCAGTACTGCATGTACTGGAAGTCCTCTGTGATTGGTGCCTCATTACCTGGCTTTTCTCAAGTTGTCTGTCTTAGTGTCTAGTCCTCATCTGTGATATATTTTCCAGTAACTGGTCCTCCTCCATAATTGACATACCTGTGACTAATCCTCCTTATTTACGGCTGTCCCGGTGACAGATTTTGCTCTGTGATATGAGCCACAGTGACAGAGTAACCCCTATGATGGGTGTGACAGTGATTGAATCTACACTGTGATGGTGACCACAGTGTCTGACCCTTTGCTGTGAAAAATACCTGAGTGTCTGATGCTCCTCTGTGATAGGAGCCCACGAATGACTGTCTGTCCTTTGTGATCCCTGATAGAGTGACTTGGTCTCCTACACAATGGTTGACTAGACCTCCTCCAATATTGGTACCTCAGTGATTGTGCCTGGCCTCCTCAATGATTGGTGCACCAATGACTGGCCCTCTTGCACAATGGGTGCTGCAGTGATTAGCCCTTCTCTGTGATGGGTGTCCCAGTAACAGTGTCTCCTCCATAATGGAGATAAAGAGACTGACCATCTTTCATTATTGTTGCACCACTGTCTGGTCCTATTTTGTGATTGGTGCTCCAATAACTGACCCTCCTCCATAATGGTTGACCCACTGATTAGCTTGCCTCTGTGATGAGTGTCACACTGAGCCCCCTCCATAATGAGTGGTCTAGTGACTGACTCTCTTTTGTGATGTGTTTCCTAGTGATTGAGTTTACTTCATAATGTGCGCCCCAGTGACTGCATTGCCTCTTTGATCAGTGTCCCATAGACAGGCCTTTAAATATTATGGGTGCTCAGTGACCAGCCCTGCTGTGTGATGCATGTCTAGGTGATAAGGATTCCTGCATGTTGGGTTTCACAGTGACTGTGACTTCTCTGTGATGAGTGTCCCAGTGACTAGTCTTAATTATGAGTGCCCAAGTGACAAGCTCTCCTATATGAGGTGTGCCCCATGATTCACCTCTGTGATAGGCACAATAGTGACTGCTCCTCCTATATTATGTGTGCCCTAATGACTGGCCCTTCCTTCTGATTGGTGCTCCTGTGAAAGGCTTTCTTGTGAGATAGCTGACCCAAAGACTGGCACTCCTTTGTGATGGCTGCCTTGGGGACTGTTCTTTCTCTGTGATGGCTGTTTCAGTGACAGGTTCTCCTCAGTCATCAGTGACCTAGTGGTTTACCCTCCTCTGTGATGTATAACACAGTAACTGATTCTGTAAGATGGGTGTCTGAGCGTCTGTCTCTTTGTTGATCTCTGCTCAAGTGATTTATCCTTCTTCTAATGGGTACTACAGTGAATGGGACTCGCCTGTGTTGCATGACCCTTTGTCACTCTTCTGTGATAGATGCCTCAGTGAGTGGTTGTCCTCTGTAATATATGCCCATTTGCTATTATCCATAATAAATGCCCTAGTGATTACACATCCTTGGTCCAGAGTACACCAGTGACTAACTCGTCCTTGTGATGGGTTCCTCAGTAACTTGTCTTTTTTGGTTATGTGTGCAATCGTAACAAGTTCTCCTTTGTGTCTGGTGCACAAGTGATGGGGGCTTCTCCATAATGGGTGCCACAGTGAATGGGGCTTCTGAGTGATTGGGAATCCAGTGACTGAGTCTCCACCTTAATGACTGCCTCAGTGACTACCCATCCTCTATTATCAGTGTCACATTGACTAGTCCTTCTCTGTGTTGGGTGAACCAGTGATTAGTCCTCCTCTGTGAGGTGTGTCCTTATAATAGGCCTGCCTCTATAATGGGTGCCCCAATGACTTGCTCTTATCTGTTATACATATCAGAGTTACGCCACACTGTGATGGGTGTGCCAGTGATTGGCCAAACTTTGTGATGGGTTCCCCAGTGACTGGACTTCTTATGTAATGACTGCTCCAGTGACCGACCCTTTTCTGTGGTGTTGCCCAGTGACTACAACTCCTGTGTAATGACTGCCCCAGTGACTTGCCCTCCTCTGTGAATCGTGCCCTGGTGACTGGCCCACTCTGACAATTACCCCAGTTACAGATTCTCCTCTCTGATCAGTGCCCCAGTGACTTGCTCTCTGTGATCACTACCTCAGTGACTTGGTCTCCTACCCAATGTACTTCAGTGACTAGCCCCTCTAATTATTGGAGCAACATGGGTGACTGATTCCTTGATGATTGCTGCCTCCCTGAGTGGCCCTCATCCATGATGAACACCATAGTGAAGAGCTCTTCTCTATGACTGGTGTCCCACTAACAGACCCTGCTCCATAATGGCTGCCCCAGTGATAAGACTTCCTTGTGATAAGTGTCCCCGTTTTTGCCCTTCCTCAGTGTTGGATGGTCAAAAGACTGGCCCTCCTCTGTGATGGTTGTCCCATTGACTAGCCCTTCTCCATGTG
>NW_006957223.1:0-783 GCF_000164805.1 Carlito syrichta
CAATTCCTAAGTGAGTCATCACAAGTTTGCACAGAATTCCAATTTGGAGCTGCTGCTTCACCAGCCCAATGGGAATGAATTAGACTGAGCACTTAGGGAAGCATGTCAGCTCCCCCAGCAACCGGGAACACATCTTTGATGCCAGTGTAGCAACTTGAGGATGAAGGGACCCATGGAAGGGAGTGACACCCCCCCCTCACCACCGTGCCCATTTCTCAGAGTCTGTTAACTTCCACCACTGGGCTTTTTGTGTTTGATTGTTGTACAGTCTTTATCGTTTCACGAGGTGTGTGTTGCACCATTCCAGGGTTTGGGATGTTTCTCTGTTGGATGCAGAGTGCCCATGGCACCCAAAATCTTGATGAACTGTATTCAGCCAGGAGAGGAGCAGAGGGGCTGGAAGGGACCCATGCATGAGGCCAATGGTCAATTCACTGACTCAGCTAAGAAGAAGAGTGAGTACTACCCTGATGGCTGAAAGAGTGAGGGCTGCGTGTGGCCACTTCACTTCCAAGGGTCCTGCTGTTGTTCTGAATTACATACAGATAGACTAAAATAGTTTACTGATTTTTTTTCTTGTGGTACAAATAATTTGAACACAATTTAAGAAAATCCAGAAATTTACATAAGAGAAATCATCCTTCCATTCAGATTTGACCCTTGGCAATATTCTTCTATTTTTGTTAGACATGTAATAAATCACAATAAAGCTTGTGTTCTATGGTCTGTTTGTCCAGACTTTTCATCAAATGATACCCTAAACATTTCCTACATTATTTGCTG
>NW_006957224.1:0-7848 GCF_000164805.1 Carlito syrichta
TCTTTGCAGATGACATGATTGTGTACCTTGAAAACACAAGAGAATCTG
Source organism: Carlito syrichta (assembly GCF_000164805.1). Taxonomy (NCBI): domain Eukaryota; kingdom Metazoa; phylum Chordata; class Mammalia; order Primates; family Tarsiidae; genus Carlito; species Carlito syrichta. The sequence goes on from NW_006957224.1 coordinate 49, forward strand.
TCAAAAGCCTCCTTGCACTGATAAAGAACTTTGGCAAAGTCTCAGGATATAAAATAAATGTGCAAAAGACAATCGCATTTCTTTACACCAGTAATAAACAAACAGAAACCCAAATAAAAACCACAATTCCATTAACAAAAGCCACAAAAAAATGACATACTTTGGCATCTTCCTAACCAGAAATGTGAAAGACCTTTACAATGAAAACTACAAAGCACTGCTCAAAGAAATCAAAGATGACACAAACAAGTGGAAAAATATCCAATGTTCATGGATTGGAAGAATCAACATTTTGAAGATGTCCATCCTACCGAAGGCAATCTACATATTTAACGCAATACCCATCAAATTACCAGCAATATTCTTCTCAGACCTAGAAAAAACAATACAGGAATTAATATGGAAGCACAAAGCAAAGCCAGAACAATACTCAGCAGAAAAAAAAAAAAAAAAAAAGCAGGTGGTATCACATTACCAGACTTCAAACTTTACTATAAAGCTACAATAATGAAAACAGCTTGGTATTGGTACAGGAACAGACATATAGACCAGTGGAATAGAATTGAGATTCCAGAAGCAAAACCTTAATTTCTCAACCAACTCATCTTCGACAAAGCCTCCACTACCTACCACTGGGGAGAGGAGAACCTACTCAGTAAATGGTGCTGGGAAAACTGGCTGACTACATGCAAAAGATTGAAACAAGAACCCTACCTATCCTGATACACAAAAATTAACTCTAAATGGATCAGAGACCTAAATGTAGAACCTAAAACCATAGGAACCTTAGAAAATGCAGGACATACCCTATGGGAATTGGTACTGGCATCCAATTCCTGAACAAAACCCAAAACCCACAGGCCATAAGAGATAAGATAGACACTGGGACCTCTTTAAACTGAAAAGCTTCTACAAAGCCAAAGAAATCATCAAGAGACAGGGAGACAGCCCACAGACTGGGAAAAAGTATTTGCCAACTCCAGGTCTGACAAATGCTTAATATCTTGGATCTACAAGGAACTCAAACGTGCTGAAAAGAAAAAAACAAATAACCCCATTATCAACTGGGCAAAATATATGAATAGACACTTCTCAAAGGAAGACATTCGAGCAGCCAACAGACACATGAAGAAATGTTCAACCTCACTAATCATCAAGGAGATGCAAATCAAAACCACACTGAGATATAACCTAACTCCAGTCAGAATGATGATTATCAATAACTCAAAAAATAAAAGTTGCTGGAGAGGATGTGGTGAAAAGAGAACCCTTCTACACTGTTGGTGTGAGTGCAAACTAGGGTAACCTCTGTGGAAAACAATGTGGCAATTCCTAAAAGCTCTAAATATCGACCTCCCATATGACCCTGTAATCCCCCTACTGGGAATATACCCTGAAGAACTCAAACCACTCTATGAAAAAGATATCTGCAAACGTATGTTTATCACAGCATTATTCACAATAGCAAGAACCTGGAAGCAACCATGCTGTCCATCAAAAGAGTACTGAATTTTAAAAATGTGGTACATATGCACGATGGAATACTATGCAACCATCAAAAAGAACAAAATCATGAATTTTGCAGCAACCTGGATGGAATTAGAGTCTATAATAGTGAGTGACCTCTCACAGGAACAAAGATCTGAGTATCGCATGTTCTCACTCATATAGAGGACCTTGAACATCCATCGTAATAATATAAGAAAAGGACTGACAGTGGTGGGAAACTATGGGGAGTTGGGATTAACGGTAGTAATATCTGTCTGGGGATGGGGAAACATCCCTTATCAACAAGGGTGCCTGAATGAAGCATATTTGTACACCTAACCTTTAACTGTACCCCACAATATCAAAATAAAAAATATTGATTAAAAAATCCCTTGAAGCATTGTCTAATTCAGAGTAAGCCCTTTATAAGCATTTGTTAAATATGTACTTCCTTCTTCCTCTCTAGGTTTATCCATATTCTAGCACATTAATTTTAAAAGGCCAGTTTTCAGACATCATTTCAGACTACTCAGGTCCTATTTAATTTAAAAATGGGACTGAGTGAAGAAAGTTGGGGGATCTCATCACAGCCTTTGCTAGATAAATTTCATGAGAATAACCAGTGATTAAACAAGTAGGCAACACATTTAATCAAGAACTTGAGAAACCTTAGGAAATACGTGCTGCTAGGCTTGAGAAAACAAAGCGCTAAAGGAATATCAGGTGCCTTTCTTCACAATGTGCACAGAATCCACTCTGCTTTGATTTGTGTTTCTCAGGGGGAAAGAAAAGAGTTTTTTTTTTAAATTATAAAAAAGCACTGCAATCAGAGTCTTCCGTTATCACAGGGATAAAAATATCAATTTTTGTCAGGACAAAATGAAGCACAGATTGGCCCTGAAAGGGAAAATTAAATTTCTGGCCTCTACTTGATTTGATATTTATCACTCCCTTACCCCAGCAATGTTCTATCACAAAGCATTTTTAAAAATTTATTCATCACACACCAAACAAGCTTAAAGGCGCTTAGAAAGCAGAACTGAAAAAAACTAACAGGTGTGACTGAGAAAGAATCAAAGGGTTGAGTGAGAAAAAGGATTAAAAAAATCAGAAGTATGAATAATCTCAGGCAGTTTTGTTTTTTTTTGTTTTTTGTTTTTTGTTTTTTTTTTTTTTTGAGTTGGAGTCTCACTTTGTCGCCCAGACTGGAGTGCAGTGGCTGCTCCCGGTCACTGCAGCCTCGACCTGCTGGGCTCCGGCGATCCTTCCACCTCAGCCTTCCGAGTAGCCGGAATTACAGGCATGTGCTACCATGCCCGGCTGATTTTTTGATTTATTGTAGAGATGAGGTCTCGCTGCCCAGGCGGGTCTCAAACCCGCGGGCTCAGGCAATCCACTCACCTCAGCCTCCCAAAGGCGTGGGATTACAGGCTGAGCCACCAAGCCCAGCTTGGGCAGTTTTGTAAACAGAAAAATAATGTAGAGAGAGAATGCAAGAATGAGTTTCACATATGAGAAGCAAAAATTCCATCGCCTACTCTCTGAAATAGGGCTACCCAAATAGTCAATTTCAATTCATTTTTGCAGACTGTTGTTGAGAAAACAGGCTCCTTTCACCTTGGGCAGCAAAGACATGGGAATCTACAGAAAGTAGCCAAGTGCTCATCACATTCTCCTCAGTTTTTTCTATGACAAAGATTTTAGAATCAGAAGGATTCAACTCAAAATGAATTCTTCAAAATGAACTTCTCTATTAAAAAAAGTTCAGACCATTACATATTGACTTGAATAGCTTAGATGAATCCCTTCTATATAATGTAGGAGATCAAAACCAGGCCATTAATTCTAATTAATCAATTTTTTAAATATTTCCATCTTTATGAAATTTGGTGTGTTTCTTGTTTTAGTTATCATCACTTATCTCTTGTCAAATGAGGTTTTTTATTCCTCTTACTTAGCAGGATAGTTCTTGATGTATAAATAAATAAAATATATATATGAGATCCCATCAGGTTGTCTAAACACTAGTGTTAGAAGTAATAATTATAAAAGCAAGATTGGTGCACTGAATTAGGATAAGATCTGACATTTAATATGCTACCAGTTAATTTAATTTCAATGCTGATCCTGCCATGTTTTAGGTAAGGTATTATTTTTTATTTTATTTTATTTTTTTTTTGAGTTGGAGTCTCACTCTGTCGCCTAGACTGGAGTGCAGTGGCCGCTCCCAGCCACCGCAGCCTCGACCTGCTGGGCTTCAGCGATCCTGCCACCTCAGCCTTCCCAGTAGCCAGAATTACAGGCATGCGCTACCACGCCTGGCTGATTTTTTGATTTATTGTAGAGATGAAGTCTCACCAAGTTGCCAAGGTGGGTCTCAAACCCGCAGGCTCAGGCAATCCACTCACTTCAGCCTCCCAAAGGCTCGGGTTTATAAGCTGAGCCACTGAGCCCGGCGGTAAGATATTATTTTAAGTAACTTAAAGAATAAAAAAGTGATTGAAAAATAGTTCCTGTCTTTATAAAGATAATAAATATGAGAACTGAGAGGGTAGGGGCACACATTATTAAAAAATAAATAGAATTGTGTATAAAAGGACAAAGTAAATAATGTTTGATTTCAAATAGGGGGCAGAAATCAGTAAAAACTCTGTAAAAGAGAAGATTTTCCAAATACAACATCGGTAGAAAAACATTCCAGTCAAAGGGAGCTGAGGCAGTAGTCAATGGCAAATGCGTTAAAATTCCAGATTAAAACTTCATGTGGTACAAATAGGTCATAAACTAATAGAACACTAAAATGGTTACAGATTCTGAAGTCACCTCAGCTAGACTCAAATGCTTACTGACTCTGTGATCATAGTACATAATCAATATTATAATTATTAAAATATAAAACTAGTACCTACTTCAAAGTACTATTAAATCACATAGCACAGTGCCTGCTCCAGATTGTGCACTCATTCATGCTAACTATTATTAATAACTATTATTAATGGTGGTTAAGATATATAGAGGACCTTGAATTTCAGACTATAGTTAATTTTATCAATGAGGGAAGTCAATGATAAGTTTGAGGGAAAGAATAATCATACCAGAGTAGGAAGGTTATGATTTCAGAGAAAGAGACTACAGGCATGGAAATTATGGGTTCGGATATTGTAATGTATCATGTGAGAGGTAATAAGCGCCACACTAAAATAGAGACGATAGGACTAGAAAAGGAGGACATTCACCTGCAAGGAATCATAGGTAGAATATAAAGACTAGGTACTGATTATGGAGTGAGAGAAAGAAAGAATCAACTGTGATTACTAAAGTTTGAGCCTGAATAGTGTGGATAATGGTGATATAAGGATGAACAAGTAAGAAAGAAACAGAGAAAGCTGAGTATGTGTGGGAGGTGAGGGAGAAAAATCAGGGAAGACTTATCAATTGAGTTTTTACTGTGCTGGTTCTGAGGTACTTGCAGACACCAAGGAGAGTTCTCTAACAGACATTTGGAAATATGAGTCAGGCACTTGGAAGAGAAGGCAGGGCTTAAGTTAGAGAATTTTCTATCCAATTTGCAAACAGATCTATGCCTTAACCTGAGTGTTCATATAACATATTTGAAAAGGAAAATATAGAGAGAGAAGAAAAATGGGTGAAAACCGCTCCCTGGGGAAGCTACAGTTAGGAAAGATGAGAGGAAATTGAGAGGAAATAAGCATGACTCTGTAACAGAAGTCAAGAGAAAAGAAGCCTTCCAGAAGGATCATGAAGAATTCAAGAGCAAGAAAGACTGAGATGATCCTGGATAAACTTAATTTCATGGATTTTTTTTAAACCAGAAAGCTAAAAGCCATATTAGAACAAACTCCTAAGTACCCGCCTCTCAGTAGAATGATGAGGCAAGAGTCATATGTCAAAGTGACATCAGGAATATGGTAGAACAGGAAGTCCCCAGTCTGCATCCACTCACCCAAAAATTAACCTAGTAACCATCCACATCCACATGCCTTTGTGGGGGCTTTAGGATCCAAGTAAGAAGTTGAAAAGCCCTGGTAAAACCCCAAACCAAGGAGATCCACTTGAGAAGGCAGGAACATGCCCCAGTGGCAGGTTCACAAAACATGGTCAGAGCTGCAGACCCAAAGCAGCACTATTACCCTATGGACATGGTTTCAGTCCTACTTGGTTACAGTCCTACAATCCACCCTATCTACCACAGACTCTGGAGGAGGAACCACGCCTGTCCATAGCCCTGGCAACAAGTTCTTGGCCACAGCAGAAAATCCAGAGGCAGCCCTGTGTCTCAGTTCTAGCTCCACTCTGCCATAGCCTAGGAGGATCCCTGCCCACTCAGGGAACTGGATGGAGGTAAGAGACACACCCACTGAGCCCTTGGTGGCACTCCATCTGACCTCAGTTCCTATTGCAGATCCAGAAGTGTCTCTGTGACCTTAATCTAGCCCTCCGCTACCATGGTCCAGAGTCAACCCTTCCTGCAGACCTATGACTTGGCTTACAAAAAAATGCTAAGACAATTCTTCAAGTTGAAACAAAATAACACTAATTAGAAAAGTGAAAATATATGCAAATATAAAACTCACTGGTAAAGATAAGTATATAGTCTAATTCAGAATACTCTAATACTGTAATGGTGGTATGTAAACAACTTTATTATAAAAGTTAAAAAAGAATAAAAAAACTATAGATGCAATAATCTGTTAATGGGTAAAAATATGAATATATATATTACATATATATATATTGCAACATCAATAACATAAAATCTATGGGAAGAGTAGAAGTATAGTTTTCGTATGTCATTGAATCTAAGTTTTTATCAACTTAAAATGGAGTGTTATAACTATAAGATAATTTATTTACACTTCATAGTAACCATAAGGAAAAATCTCTACTTGATACATAAAAGAATAAGGATGGACTCTAAGTGTACCATTACAAAGATAGATCAAATCAAATCACAAAGGCAGACAGAATACAGGAAGTAAGAAAAAAGAAACTATAAACCAATCAGAAAACAATCAATAAAATGGCAAGGGTCAGTACCTACCTATCAATAATTATGTTAAATGTAAATAAATTAAATTCTTCAACCAAAAGACATAGAATGGCTTAATAAATATGTAACAATATGCTGCCTATAAAAACTCACGTGAGCTTTAAAGACACATATAAGCAGTGAGGAAATGGAAAAAAACATATCCATGAAAATGGTAACCTGAAAAAGCAGGAATGACTTACAACACACGAAGCAGACTAACTAAAAAATTGTCACAAAACAAAAAGGAGGTCATTGTATAATGATTATATAATGACAAAAATGGTTTATTCAACAGAAAGATATAGCAATTGTTATTATATATGTATCCATCATCAAATAATCTAAATATATAAAACATTGACAAACCTAAAAAAAGAAAATAAACACCAATACAATAATAGTATGAGACTTTAATACCCCACTCTGTATAATGGATAGATCATATAAACAGAATATCAATAAACAGCAGAACTAAACATCACTATAGACCAAATGAAGTTAACCAACATATACAGATCATTCTACCCCAAGGCAGAGTAACATATATTCATCTCAATTGCATACAGAACATTCTTCAAGATAAATCATAAGTTTAGTCACTTAATTAGTCTTAACAAATTCAGGAAGGTTGAACTCATTCCAAGTATCTTTTTGGAACACAATGGAATGAAAATGGAAAACAATCAACAGTAAGAAAATGAGAAAAATGAAAAAAATATGTGCAAACTAAGCAACACACACTCTAACATTCATTGGGTCAAATAGAAAATAAAAAAGAATGCTTAAAATATTTTGATAAGAACAAAAATAAAAATGCAACATAATAAAACTTAATAAGATGCAGAAAAAGTAGTACCAAGATAGAGTTTTCTAACAATAAGCATCTACATTAAAAAAGAAGATATATAAGCAACTTAGCCTTATACAGTCAAGAAAATAGTAACAGAAGAACAAACTAAGACCAAAATTAGCAGAAAAAAATAAAGACTAGAGAATAAATACATAAAATAGAGAAGAACAGAAAAAAATCAACAAATCTAAAAATCTGGTTTTTAGAAAAAAATAAAATATATAAAATCTTAACTAAGTTGAGAATAAAAGAGAGAAGACTCAAAGAAAGATTAGAACTTAAAGAGACAATACAAAGAATGTCTCAAAAAAATATCATAAGGAATTATTATGAGTAATTATACTTTAACAAATTGGATAATCTATATTAAATGAATAAATTCCTATAAACATACAACCTACCAAAACTA
>NW_006957225.1:0-797 GCF_000164805.1 Carlito syrichta
TTCGGGATTTTTTCCATTGTTTGAATTAATGATGTTGTTGGTAGCCATGCACCTTAATTTTTGTCTAAAGCTTCAATTAGTTCCTTAGGATGAATCTTTAAAAATGAAATTCATGAACACAGGGCCTACACTTTGTTTAAAGCCTTTTGATAACTGGGGTCAATTGAGTGCTCCCAAATTTATACTAACAGACATATGACAGTCCATTAGTTTATGAAAATTCCTTTTCTCCATGTGCTCACCAACATTGAATAATTTAGTGGAAAATAAAGCAAAAATAATTTGCAGACATATATTTAATCAGTTTAAAAAGTCACAAGTTTCATTAGTGTTTCTTTAACTACAAAGAAAATGCCATTTTCCGTTTGTAAATTTTTTTTTTTATTTTAAAGATGTGAGGTACAATTCAGGTTTAGGTATTCAAGTGCTCAGAAAATTTTTTTTCTTTTTTGCATTTGCTTCAACTGCTTATTCAATGTTCTGAAAATGTGCCATCCAATGTGACAGCCACTCACCATATGTGACTATTAAACTTAAGTGTAGGTATGATGAAATCCAATTTTAAATATAGTGTTTCAGTTGATCAGGGTATGTTTCCAGGGCCCCAGAAGCTGTGGTGGCTATAACTTGGGTCTGGGCCATAAGGATGTGTGCTGTTATCACGACACTTGCTGTTGGGCAGTCTCACTCTGGAATCATGACCAGGAGGTGGGCAGAACGAACCACTGGACTGATCAGACATTGGCAATAGTCCCTCCAGACATCAGCAGCCCTCAGTGACTCTCTTTGCCCACTGG
>NW_006957226.1:0-1545 GCF_000164805.1 Carlito syrichta
GAAATAGGACCCATATCCCATATCTATCACCATACACCTTAACTCAAAATGGATCAAAGACCTAAACATAAAACACCAAATTATAAAAATGTTAAAAAACGCAGGAGACATCATTGAGGAAACTGGTACCGGAAACTTATTCCTCTTCAGAGCCCTAAATATACATGCATTAAGGAGTAAGTTAGATAAGTGGGACCTCTTCAAATTAATATACGTCTGCAAAACAAATGAACCCATCATAAGAGCAGGGATACAGTCAAAGAATGAGGAAAATGATTCTCCACCTATATATCTGTAAAAAGGCAGGACACCAAGGATCTACAAGGAACCCTAAAACTCAGAAAAATCAGACAAACGTTCCCTTTGAAAAGTGTCCAAATACGTGGTTGGACACTTTTCATGAGAAGATACGGACAGCCAGCAGACACATGAAAATTGCTCAGCATCACTCATCATCAAAGAAATACGAATGAAACCACTTTGAAACACCACATACCTCCTGTAAGACTGGCCATCATTAATAAAACAAACAATAACAGATGCAGGTAAGGATTTGGGAAGAAATAAATGCTTCTACACTGCATGTGAACTGAAAAGTAGAGCAACAAATTTGGAAAATAGTGTGATATTTTTAAAAGGACAAGATATTGATCTACCATGTCACTCAGTAATTCCCCTGTTGAGAATATACCTTCATGAACTCAAATCATTTTACCAAAAAGATACCTACACGAGCATGTTCTTGCAGCTCTAATCACAATTGCAATAAAACATGGTACGAACCATGTTGCCCATCAAAGCTGGAAAGGATAAAATAAATGTGGTATATACTCCGTAGAATATTATGTAGCCATAAAAAAAGGACAGATAGAAGGATTTGCAGAACGTTTGGCAGACATGAGGTATGTCATTTTCAGTGATTCATCACAGAAACACAGAAGAGAGTTCCATATGTTTTCACACATGAGTTGAACTTGATCATTCATAGTGCTGTAAGCAAGTGATTAGCAGTAGTGGAATACTGTTTATGGGGAGGAGTGTGATTGGCAGTGGAGGGATACTGCTAAGGAAGCGAGGGGCATACCTCATCAACCAGGGAACCTGTATAAACAGTGATTGTATATCTAACTGTGAATTGTACTCCAAATTATTTTTTAAAAATTAAATAAATGAGTAAATAAACAAATCAAATCTAAGCTGTAAAACATGCAACTAACTTATTTGTTTATTCTATCTTTTATTCTTTTTTACTTTAAAAAATCGTTACAGGTCAGGGTTGGGCCTAGAAATGTTCATTATGCAGTTATTGATTTTTAAGAAGTGTATAATACTGCAATGTTAACTCCTTTTCAATTAATACGTTAGAATACATGGTATAATTCTGCTTTCAAAATTGACAACTACAATGTTTCTCACACAAATTCTGTGTTTCATTATGGCTAAGCTGAAACTTTTTGAGATTCCAGATCTATATCTTTCCTAGATAACTGAAACTTGAGATTCAGTCTACCTAAGCGCTATTCAGAAGGCAGAATGCATAATAGA
>NW_006957226.1:2646-4431 GCF_000164805.1 Carlito syrichta
TACAGATTCAATTAAATAACCGTTATGTTAGCATAATTCTTCTCAGACCTGGAAATTACAATTAAGAATTCATATGAGCCTACCTCGTTGGCACAGCCTATAATCCTGCACCTTTGAGAGGCTGAGGTGAGTGAATTGCCTGAGTCCACGGATTCGAGACCCGCCATGGCAGAGAGACCACATATCTACAATAAATCAAAAAATCAGCCGGGTGTGGTAGTGCATGCCTGTCATTCAGGCTACTTGGAATACTGAGGCGGAAGGATCACCGGAACCCAGCAGGTCGAGGTTGCGGTGGCCGGGAACACTCAAGGCACTCCAGTCAGGGCGAAAGAGTGAGACTCCAACTCAAAAAAAACCAACAGAATTCATATGAAACCATAAACAATCAAGAATAGCGAAAAGGATCTTATCAAAGAAACAAAGCAGGAGTTATCACTGTTCTAGACTTCAAAGTTTACTATATGTTTACAGTAATCAACACAGCCTGGTATTGGTACAAGAAACGGTCCATAGGCCAACGGATCAGGACAGAGAATAAAACCATCAAATTCTCAGCCAACTCATCTTTGCAAAAACCTCGAAGACCCACTGGTTAATGGAGAACATATTCAGTAAATGGTTCGGTGAAAAGGCTGACAACATGGACCAGATTGAAACAAGGCACCTATCTATCAACATACACATTAACTCTAAATGGATCAAAGATCTAAACGTAAAACCCAAACTATGTTAATCTTAGAAATCGCAGGAGACACCCTTAGGGAAACTGGAAACTGAATATAATTCCTCTTCAGAACACTAAATACTCAACACTTAAAAAGTAAGTTAGATAAGTGGGATCTCATAAAATTAATATACTTCTGCAAAACAAAAGAAACCATCAAAAGAGGAGGGATACAGTCAACAGAATGGGAAAAACGATTCTCCACCTATATATCTGTGAAAAGGTATAACTTGTAAAATGGCAAAACTTGCAGATCTAGGATCTATAATTAACTCAAACACTCAGAAAAACCAGATAAACATTTGCTTTGAAAAGGGTGCAAAATACGTGATTGGACAGTTTTCATAAGGAGAGATACGAGCAGTCAGCAGACAAATGAAAATCGCTCCGTCTCATTCATCATCAAAGAAATGCAAATGAAACCACTTTGAAATACCACATACCCCCTGTAAGACTGACCATCATTAATAAAACAAACAATAACAGATGCAAGTAAGGATTTGAAAAAAATACATTCTTCTACACTGCATGTGGACTGAAAAACAGAGCAACGTCTTTGGAAAACAGTGTGGTGGTTTGTAAAGGGACAAGATATTGACCTACCATGTGACTCAGTAATTCCCCTGCAGAGAATATACATGGAGGAACTCAAATAATTTTACCAAAAAGATACCTGCACCTGTATGTTTCTTCAGCTCTGATCACAATTGCAACAAAACATGGTAGCAACCCTGTTGCCCATCAAAGCTGGAATGGATAAAATAAATGTGGTATATACACAGAGGAATATTATACAGCTATGAAAAAGGACAGATAGAAGGAATTTGCAGAACGTTTGATGGAAATGTGGTAGGTCATTTTCAGTGATTTATCACAGAAACAAAGAACAGAGTTCCATATGTTCTCACTCATGAGCTGAACCTGATCACTTATAGTGCTGTAAGAAAGTGATTGGCAGTAGTGGAAAACTGTTTACAGGGAGAGTGAGATTTGCTGTGGAGGGATACTGCTAAGGAACGAGGGGCATACCTCATCAACCAGGGACCCTGTATAATCAG
>NW_006957227.1:0-849 GCF_000164805.1 Carlito syrichta
ACCAGGTGGGAGACCAGGATATCAATAAAATGGAAAGCCTGTGTAACCAGCAGTTTGAGAGGCCCAGGATGAGAGCATGGCATGAGTTGGTTGGTTTGAGAGCAGCCTGGGAAACCTAGGGAGGAAAGAAAAGAAAGAAAGAAAAAGAAAGAAAGAAAGAAAGAAAGAAAGAAAGAAAGAAAGAAAGAAAGAAAGAAAGAAAGAAAGAAAGAAAGAAAGAAAGATCCATTCTCATGCAAAACTGCCATCAGTTCTTTCTCCCCCCCACATGTGAATGTCCCCAAAGCTCGGCACCTTCCAACCACAACCACCCCAAATGGCTGCCCTCGCTTTGGTGTGGAAGTTCCCAAGGCTTCCTGGATGTGTTCCTGCAGGCTCACCTCTCTGAGCTGTGAATGTACCTCAGGCAGGCCTACCTTCTGACTCGGCAACAAGAACCTTCTGCCAAGAAAGGCCAGGGGCACATTTCTCACCCGAGGATATTTGTTTTCTCCCAATCCCATTTTTCCTGGCTGTAAAGCCAGTTGCCCTGTGAACACACCATGTGCATTTTAGAATCTGTGTAGATTCTCATGTTTTTGGAGACAGGGTCTGGCTCTGTGGTCCAGGCTGGGTTCCAAAGTCTCGAATGTCATTCACCACCAGTCTCGAAATTGTGGGCTCTGGCAATCTACCTGTCTCAGCCTCCAGAGTGGCCGGGACAACAGGCATTGTGAATGAAGACCCCCATTTGGATGGGTATGGAAACGGAGTCTCCCTGCATGGCCCAGGCTGGCCTTGGGCTCCTGGGCTTCAGCCATCCTCGTCCTCAGCATCCCAGGCTGTGGTGGCTGGAAGTGAGCCACTGCC
>NW_006957228.1:0-866 GCF_000164805.1 Carlito syrichta
AAAGATCACCTGGAAAGCTCTAACACCCACACAGTCTGTTTTACCCCCACGTTTCTACCAGATTCTACAAGAATGGCAATGATCCCATGGAATATTGTGTATCTTAGGCAAAGAGACAAACATACAAACAAAAATATAGAATACTACATTTGTGCAAAGTGGCAGAATTGGCCTAAAGAACAGTTCTTTGGGAATTCTCTCTCTCTCTCCTTTCTATTTTAGTCTCAAAAATATCTTTTCTTAACAACAATGGAATAATTCTGAAAGAAAATAAAGAAATGACAAAACATGCCTGCAATGAATTAGTGTTCTGTATTGGACATAGTGCAAGCAGGGGATCTTAGGGGACAGCCCAGGTTAGGAAAGCTGGTCTTGGGGAACTGTGGGTTTATCCAATGAAACTGGTCCCGACTATAGGCACAGCCTACTCAAACAAATGTAGTGAAGTTTCAGAATATGTGAAGGTAATCATTTATTTTTCAAATATATGCATGATTGCTTTTATTTATATATTAAATTTCCAAATCTATTTTCAACTAAGTGATTTACACTTTGCACACATGCATGCATGTGCACACACATGCACACATACACACACATACATTGTCTTTCCAAATTGAAACATCCGTGTCATAGAGGCAGGAATATCCAAAAGAAGTTTCATGTGCAGACAGAATTAATGGATTAGGGTGGAGGAGATTAGGAGAAAAAAACCTCTTCATCTTAAAGAATGCAGTGCCACACTCACATGTCTATCACAGTTCAATTCTGCACTGGTATTCTTGTCACTTTTGACTTCTCTTTCTTCCCTATATTCACCTTTTCTCCTTATCTTCTAAAACATACTGTCAAGCAAAAACAGCTGG
>NW_006957229.1:0-3802 GCF_000164805.1 Carlito syrichta
CCTTGCTCCTTCCCCATCTGTCTCTCCATCCAAATCTCCATTCCCATTCACATCCACATCTGTGTTCACATCTCACCTCCATGCCCATCCACCTGCATTTTTCTACATTCACACTTCCATCCACCTCTCTATCTAAGTTCTTGCACATCTTGGCATAAAATCCACCATTGCTAAGGTCCATTCAATGGCTCACACACTTTGGGGAGTCGACAGTCAGACTGACAATTGAGCCTGCAAAGTCTCATCCACATGAGTTTTTCTAATTAGCCCCTAAGAGAACTTGGTGCTTCTTGTTTTATAATATGACTAGGTCTGCAAGATGAAGACAAAATTTTATTTTGTTACCAGAAATAACTGAATCTCCTTACATCAGATGACCAGCTAGATATTGCATTAGGACCAGACTTGGCAAAGTTTAAATAGTTGAAAGCAAATGTGAATTTTCAAACAATTTCTCTGGTACAGCTATGCTTCCCTCTAGCCCATCCCACACATTCATCATTCTTTGCTTCTCATCCTAATACTTGGGTACTGGTATTACTTTAAAGTCACTAGAGTACTTTTGAGACACACATTGTCTTTCTTTTCTGTCTGGAAGAGTATTCACCACCACAAACATCATATTAACAGTAGTTAAAAGTATTACCTGGTTGGTCTCTAAAAGTTAATATTTCTCCCTGAATACTGTTTATTACTAGAATATTATTGACTCCTTGAGAGATCTGACCCATTCATTTATTATTGAGTCTGTAGAGAATATGCTTTATTTAGCAAAATTCAACGTTTTTATCATCAAAGAAAATTAGTAAATGAGTTGGCCATTTTTCTATTCCTAATTACAGCCTGGGTGGACTGTTTTATATTATTGATTAATTTTAAATGTCTTAATTTCCACACTTTAAAATATATAAACATAGTGAATAAACAAATCCATAAACTATATGGCTAGTAACTCTAGTTTGTCCAAGCCGTGACTCTCAATAAGAAAACCCCACCAGACACTCATTCATTCTGCTGATATTTATTGAGCACTTATAGTGCAAGGCTCTATGCTGGTTTACTGGGTTCCATGGATCTTTTTCTGATGCATGACAGTGACCCATTCTGAAAACTGTAAATGTTACAGAATTGTCCATGAGGAAAATATAAAAACCAGAAAGAGTATTCCTCTCAGAGGAATTATTCCATATGCCTAAGGTTAAAATTTGTAGTGGGAAAAAAAAGGTTGAAATTGGTTCTGCCCCTGTGAGTGGCTCATCATGGCATCCAGAAGGTTCTGCTTCTGAAATTGTTGGTCACTTAGGGACATTGTAATAGATATGTCCTCTTTCTCAAGTTATCCACAGATGCTCCAGGCCTTAGAGGAAGCTTATGGGACAGCTGCTTTGCATTTATGCTAGGATGCAAGTTACCCATGAGGCCATGAGGGAAGCTAAGAATTCCTTGTCTGCAAAGGACAAAAGTTTACTTGTTTACCAGAGATGAATTTGTGTGCATTGAGGTAAATCTTAACCAAGGAATTTCCCCTTTTTATTTGTGGCCAGTTGTAGAAAGTACCAAAGAGTATGACCACGTTACAGGACTGTTTTACCCTTTAAAATGACTTGGCCTATTTACAGGGAAAACGTCACGTAGGGAGTAATTTAGCAAGAGACTCTCAATTAAAACTCCCCTGGCTCCATCTTATTTGTCTTCTTCACAGATTATAGTTTTCTGTCCATGTTTCCGCAAATATGTTAAAAATGTTGGCAAGAAAACACTCAAATATTTATTTTGTATATAACAACATCAAGAGTTACTTGAGTGTTTTTGTTATTTTTAATTTTAAGGCCTGCGGTCTGTTATTTTATGTGGATGAGAGATTAAAAAATCTCTCTGTGGTTTAACTGATAGGATACTGTAAGAGTTAAGAAGTTAAAAGGAAAAACACATAACAAACTTGGATATGAATATTCACTATTCTGGACACCCTTCCTGTTGATCTATTTAAATTTCTTTTTAAAAATTTTGGAGGTTGTGAATTCACTGGCACACGGGGTACCAAATGACTCTGCCTGGGCTTGGGAGACCAGAACAGTAGACAAGGGAGCACATATTCTCTGATTTATTGTATGATGTGAGAGTGTTTTATTTTATGTTGACAGAAGAATAGTGTTTTCATCTTGAGACATCCTCTAATCATTAGAGATATATTTTTCTATTTTTTCTCATAACTATCTATTCCTCTTGCATCCCATAATGCATTTAGTAGATCAATGCTTACTCGATGTGAGACTCTGTATATTAGCGAAGTTGGCAACGCAAGAGAGTCGGTGATGGGATTTGTTTCCAAAAGCAGTTTAGTATATCAGATTTCTAACACACTTGACTGGTTTAACCTAAAATAATTGCAAAGAAAATCCACTGTTGAGCCAACAACTTATGACTTTACTAAGGTAAAAGCTTGAGTCAGTTTGCTTCACTGTTGTACATGGAGTAAAGGTTGGATGACAGTGTTGGCGTCTACAGACAGCATGCCCCTGGTAGGAAGGGCAAAGTTCTTAGATCAGGGAGAAGGTGTCCCAATCTATGCCCTGGAGGGCATGGATGGCAGGAAGATTCCAGGAAATTCCTGGATCCCAAGTCAACACATAAAATTATTGTCACATGTCTTTCTAAATCCCCTTCATGGCTTTCCAGGTACATGGGCCCCTGCTGTTTCAAGAACACCCCTGGTGGGCTGGAACACACTCCCTGCAGATAATCTTATGGTTCAGTCAACATTCCCTTCAAATCTTTGACAGAAGGAAGTCTCATTCTCAGAGCATACCGAAGTGCCAGATTGCCATAACATTTTCTGTTTTCTAATAGCACTTTGCAGTCAATTTGCTCTGTGAGGTATTGTTTATCTTTAGTGTTAATTTAATGTATCTCCACAGAGGGGAGCATCTTAGTTTTGCTCCTATGCACCTAGAACAGTGGTTATTGTGTTCTAGAGTGGAATCCAATAAACATGTGCTGAATGCGATGCCCCTGTTCCAAGGTGGCAAAAGGATCACTTTGCTCAAAAATGGCTCTGCCCATGGCCTTTCCAGGCCATTCTAACATCTGACAGTAGATTAGAGGTCAGAACATGGAATCAGAGAGAGGCAAAGAAGTAAGTCAATAAACTCCTGCACAAAGACAAGTCCAGCATCCTGTGTGTTCTGGCTTTCCAGTCAGGTGATTGCTCTGTATAGCTTACCACCGGCCTGATCTCTGTAGGTAGTCCCTGTAGGTAGTACATCTTTGTCCTTCCTATGACTAAAAAAAAGCCTCACAATAGCATTTGGAGTTGGCACAAACCTTTGAATTCAACAATTCACCTTTTATGTATAGATGAAGAAATGGTACCTTCAAGATATTAACGATGATGCCCGGAATCTTCCAGCTTTGCAGTAGAAGAGTTGAATCTCCTGATTCCCATTCCAGATTGCTAAGTCTCATGCCATATTCTCTTTATTTTTTTTTCTGGTAGTTTATTTTGTTTTTAACCAAAGTATCCACAAAATTGAACTCATCCTGAAGTCTACCACTGATTGAAAAGGGCTCAATGTGCAAACGAAGTTGTACTAATTTGCAAAAAAGTCAGGGCTACCCATCTCCATCTGTACACGAAGCCGTATCCTTAACCTGGGAAATCAGCAGAACATCTATGAACAGTAAATGCCTTGACACACAGTAGAGTAAGAGGTAGCAACAGTGCACATGGGCACCTTCAGTGTGTGTCCAGGCCCAGCTTCTGAATGACTGTGATCATAAGTTAATATATGAGGATTAAGAC
>NW_006957230.1:0-730 GCF_000164805.1 Carlito syrichta
TCTGAGTTTAAAATATAAGGTTTTGCTGTGATAACTTATAAATGTTTATCAACTATATCTAAACAGTTTTCTGTTTTGTCTATTGTACTGAAATTTTGGATGTCAGTTTTTGTTCAGGAAGCCCTTGTATTACTTCTAAAGCCAATAGTTTACAACTGTTCTGTGAGATGTTCTAATAGAATTTGTTTCAGCTGCACATTTTAGAGATGCTAGTTTATTTTTTATGTAACTTGAAAATATGATTATCCGTCTCTTCTGATTTCTATGAAGAATATCTATGGGATGGGTAATTTAAGGATTTTTTTAATTTGAGGAGTAGAAACATATGACTTACATAATATGAGGCAAAAATGTAACTTTGGAATATGATGGTTCTTTTCGCCAAGATATATATGTTACCATTGTTTATTTTAGTAGCTACTTGAATGTTAAGCAATCTACAGTCTGGCAGACATGAGCTAATCTGTGATCTATACAAGTTAGTTAGGGCATTCACTAAAAAGTAATTTCTAAGTCATTGGTACAAAGCTTTCAGTAAATCTACCTGTTTTCCCCTTTCTCCCCGCTTTCTTCCATTGAAGTTGGCATCTGTCAGTTAGCTTCATCAGCAACTCCAAGTGCAGTGAGAGTATCTTAATGATCTGAAATTCTTTGGAGAAGTTGGTGATATTTTCTCATCAGATCTATTTAGAGGACTATGTTTCATTCTTGAACTTCAGAGCCAAGGAAA
>NW_006957231.1:0-569 GCF_000164805.1 Carlito syrichta
CTCCTCAGAGGATTATGTGCAGAAGTTTGGCTGCCCTTTCCACTGCACTGTACTGGCTTCAAGTCAACAGAGAGAATTCGAGACAAAGGCACAGGTTGTGGTGGAGAAAGAAGAGGTAAATAAGCATCCGGTTCACCAAGGGCTGAGGAAATGTGGTGCTTGAAGTGGACTAGCCCTATGCACTTGACTGACTGTGCTATCATGGCTAATTGGAAGATGATGCCATCACAAAACTCCAGTAGTGTCAATGAGGCATGTTCTCAATAGAAATCCAATCTGATGATATACTTTTTAGAGGTTCTACTTCTTTTTTTTCATATTAATTATTTATTGTATTCCCCTTTGACAATTATTTGTATTGTGCACTAAATTTTTTTTTAAAAAAAGAAAGTTCTATGGCCCCTGGATTTATAGTCCAGGTTGTAAGGAAGATAATTAACATTTTACATTATATTTTCTTTTTTATTAATCAATATTTTTATTATGGTTTTGTGGGGTACAGTTAAGGGTTAGGTGTACAATTACATTTCATTCAGGCACCCTGTTGATAAGAAGTGTTTTCCCTTGAA
>NW_006957232.1:0-821 GCF_000164805.1 Carlito syrichta
GCAATCTCTAAGATGAAGAGGTTTTTTTCCCCTAATCTCCTCCACCCTAATCCATTAATTCTGTCTGCACATGATACTACTTTTGGATATTCCTGCCTCTATGACACGGATATTTCAATTTGGAAAGACAATGTGTGTGTGTATGTGTGCATGTGTGTGCTTGTGTGTGCACATGCATGCATGTGTGCAAAGTGTAAATCACTTAGTTGAAAATAGATTTGGAAGTTTAATATATAAATAAATGCAATCATGCATACATTTGAAAAATAAATGATTACCTTCACCATATTCTGAAACTTCGCTACATTTGTTTGAGTAGGCTGTGCTATAGTCGGGACCAGTTTCATTGGAATAAACCAACAGTTCCCCAAGAACAGCTTGCCTAACCTGGGCTGTCCCCTAAGATCCCCTGCTTGCACTATGTCCAATACAGAACACTAATTCATTGCAGGCATGTTTTGTCATTTCTTTATTTTCTTTCAGAATTATTCCATTGTTGTTAAGAAAAGGTATTTTTGAGACTAAAATAGAAAGGAGAGAGAGAGAGAGAGAATTCCCAAAGAACTGTTCTTTAGGCCAATTCTGCCACTTTGCACAAATGTAGTATTCTATATTTTTGTTTGTATGTTTGTCTCTTTGCCTAAGATACACAATATTCCATGGGACCATTGCCATTCTTGTAGAATCTGGTAGAAACGTGGGGTTAAAACAGACTGTGTGGGTGTTAGAGTTTTCCAGGTGATCTTTTCAGTCGTGCAGTTTTACACATTCAAATGTGAACTCTATTTTTGAATCTGAACATGGAAGAATGGAGCCCCCTG
>NW_006957233.1:0-726 GCF_000164805.1 Carlito syrichta
TCGGGCCCGAGGGGACACCAATCCTGACTCGATTTTGGGGACCTCTCACCGAGATAATGTCTGGCTATGTCGCCCACACTAGTTTCCAAACCCTGTGCTCAGGTAGCCTCCTGCTTTGGCCTCCCAGGGTGCAGGGTTGATGCTATGTGCCACAGTGTCCGACCTGGACACACAGGTTCTGTATGTTGGGGTGATGAAAAGGAATGCCCCTGGATGGAGGCCACCGCATCTCATGTAGCCTGGACCATGGGGTCCACCACAAGCAACTCAAGTGTTTGTGTTATGGGGAGCTACAAGGTCTCACCTCATGACCCAAGTTGGTCTGGAACTCCCAGGCTCCAGTGGTCCCCCACCTGGGCCACCCAATGCCACATCCCAATTGCCTGTTCATTCACTATCTTTCAGGAACTTTGGGCTCCAGGCTGGGACCTCCTTTCCAAAGGATCTCTGTCTCTTCACGATGAACCCAACTCCATACACAAATGGATGCTCTTGGGTTTTTTTCTCCTTTTTCCTTTTGTTCTTTGAGTCTGAGTCTCACTCCATCTCCCAGGCTGGAGTGAGGAAGCTCACGCCCGGCCACCACAGCCTTGGCACACCAGGGTCAAGCGAGTCTTTCTTAGGCCTTCCAAGGAGCAAGAATGACAGGCACACTCCACCACACCTGGCTCATTTGGAAATGGATGGTAGAGAAGAGGCCTCGCTGATATGCCTGAGCGGGTCTCG
>NW_006957234.1:0-789 GCF_000164805.1 Carlito syrichta
CTCCAAGAGCAACAATAACATTGTTAGCTTAAGGAATGGGATTCTGATTCTTTTTAGTTGTATATAGTAAATGCATTTTCATTCTGGAATGATTAATATAAGAGGAAATTCCTTGACAAACATGAATATTAAACAAAATTATTTTTGATAATCTTTTATATCATATCACTCAAAAAAATTCTGCTGAAGGTTGTGATATATATATGCATACTACAATTCAAATACAATAAAATCTAAGAGAATACAATGTATGACTAATTTTAGTTTTTAATTAAGAGGGGAAATTTTTATAATTTCGTATAGCTGAATATTGCTAAACAAGCCGCTAAGTTAAATTAGAATTGTAATTTGCACACAATCAAATATTTTTTCAAAGTATATTTCATCCATGGCCTTATGTCCTGAACTTATTAGCTCCTTAACCAAGTCACTTGCTCATATTTTATTAGTATATTGTTAAAACATAACTAGAATAATATCCATTATATTTGATTAGATTAAAATGTTTTTAACCTTAATGGTGACATTTATTTTAATGAATCTGTACCTCTTCTCCTAAATTTCAGAAATTGAATTTTAATGTATTAATAGATATCATGCCTTAAAACACATTCAAATAAGATGACAGGATAATACCATCACTAAAATCTTCAGCCCATCTTATTTCCCAACAATCATCTTAATAGCACGCAAGTTTTTGCATCCATATATCCTGCTGGGTCCTAATGCATGCGCTGCAAGACGAGTGCTAGTATACTAGCATTTTCCAATTCTGCTTCTTATGAATAC
>NW_006957235.1:0-772 GCF_000164805.1 Carlito syrichta
CCCTGCATATCTCCACTTATATTCTTATTTTTATTTGTATGAATGTATGGGGTAGGTGTGAAATTTTGTTACACGTGCATAATATGAAGTGATCAGCTCAGGGTATGTAGCTGTTCATCAGCCAAGTACAATACTTTTTTGATTAAGTACACTCTATTCTGCAATTCAATATCACATGTATCTCTTCTATCTCACTGTATGTCTCTATGTTTCAACTCACTTCTTTCATCCTCCTCCCTACCCTGCCTTACCCTTCCTAGTGTGCTATCTGACTTCCCACTCACTAGTCTCCATATGATCACATTTTTGACTTCCACAAGTATATGAGAATACTTTATATTTGTCCTTTTGTGTCTGCTTTATTTCACTTAAGATAATGGTCAAGAGAGTTCCATTCATGTTGCTGCAAATTACATGATTTTATTTTTGCACGGCCAAATGACATTCCATTGTGTATATATACCACATTTTCTTTACCCATTTATTCGCTGATGGACACAGGTTGATTCCATATCTTTGCTTTTTTGAATAGGGCTGCAACAAACATGTGAGTGCAGGTATTTTTTGATATTTTATCCATTTTCCTTCAGGTAGATATCCTCTAGTAGAATTACTAAATTGAGTGGTAATTCTGTTTTTAGTTTTTTAAGAATGTTTCATACTGTTTTTCCATAGAAACAACACTACATTTCTAACAATATTTCTACCACAGTGTATATGAGTTCCCTTTTCTCTGCATCTTCAACATCTGTTACTTTTTGTCTTTTTAATA
>NW_006957236.1:0-706 GCF_000164805.1 Carlito syrichta
ATTCCCACTTTGTAATGGGGTTGTTTATTTTTTTCTTTTCAGCACGTTTGACTTCCTTGTAGATCCTAGATGTTAGGCCTTTGTCAGATATGGAGTTGGCAAACACTTTTTTCCCCGTCTGTGGACTGTCTCTCTGCTCTCTTTATGGTTTCTTTGGTTTTGCAGGAGCTTGTCAGTTTAATGTGGTCCCACTTGTCTATCTTATCACTTATGAGCAGTGCATTTTGGTTTTTGCTCAGGAATTGGGTGCCAGTTCCAACTTCCATAACAGTGTGTCCTGCATTTTCTAAAGTTCTTATGGCTTGAGTTTTTACCTTTAGGTCTCTGACCCATTTAGAGTTCATTTTTGTGTATCGGGATAGATAGGGTCTTGTCTTAATCTTCTGCAAGTGTTCAGCCAGTTTTTCCAGAACCATTTACTGAATAGATTGTCGTATCCCCAGTGGTAAATGTATTTTAAAGGCAGAACTTCAGGGACTTTCTGGGCACTGGTTACCTGACTTGAAATTAATCAAAGCTCCCTAACAATCAAAGTTTCATTTTGGTTGCCAACTTATTAGTTAATTGTTCCTATGGTCACTAAGTTGCTATATAGCCATTGCTGAAAATCTTATCTGTAAAAGCTTGTCACAAACTGCACCAATTTGTCAAGAGTTTTTCTGGCATTTGCCTACTCTTGACCCGTGTATGAATAAATGCCTCTAAT
>NW_006957237.1:0-811 GCF_000164805.1 Carlito syrichta
GTTAATGAGTTAGCTAACTGTTTTAACTAGTTGGTAAATGAGTTAACTAGCTGACATAGCTAGTTGGATAATGAGTTAGCTAGGTGACTTAACTTGACTGATGAGTCGGCCAACTACTTAGATTGTTTAACACGTTGGCTGCCTACTCGTCTGACTTGTTAGCTGCATTAACTAGATGTTTGATGAGTTGGCCCACTAGTTAGCAATGTTAACTCGTTTTCTGCCCGTTTTCTGGCCTAACTAGTCGGCCAAATAGTTGGCCTACTAGTTAGCCTGATGGCCATCTAGCTGACTTATCTAGCTAGCTACCTACCTGGCCAGCTGGCTAAACAGCTGACTAAACTAGCTGACTTAACCAGCTACCCAGTTGGCTAGTCAGCTGACTTAACTCACTGATGTCACTAGCTAGCCAGGTAGCCATCTAGCTGAGTTAACTAGCTAGTTACCTACCCTGTCAGTTGGCTTTCCAGCTCTCTTAACTAGCTGAATTATCTAGCTAGCCAGCTGGTTAGCCAGCTGACTTAACTAGCTCACTACCTAGCTAGCCAGCTGACTTAACTAGCTGACTGATCTAGCTAGCTACCTAGTTAGCCAGCTGACTTAAATAGTTATCTGCCTAGCTAGCTAGTTGACTTAAACAGCTGGCTAACAAATTAGCTCACTTGCTATCTAACATGCAAGATAGGTGACTTAGTTATCTTTCTTAAGTCATTAGTTAATGAGCTAGGTAGTGACACAACTATCTGACTTAAATCATTAGCTAGCAAGTAGCTAGCTGATCATCCAGCTGATTTAACTCATTAGCTAACTA
>NW_006957238.1:0-688 GCF_000164805.1 Carlito syrichta
TCGATTCCTGGTTCCCCATAAAAGAACACCCCAAAATGTGGAATCTTCTCAACCCAATGTCCCAATTCCCACCAGCCTGACCAAAATAAATTTCAGTAGTATGAGGTAATGTGAATCGAGTGATTTTGTACCAATATGCTATTTGATTCCTAGGGTAAATGATTATGTTCGTAGATGTTCCTAGGACACAAAAGGTTATAGGCTCAGATCCTCGATTAAAACTCTCAAAAAGACCAGAAAGTTACTGGGGATATCTAATGACAGATTTAGGGTATCCAAGGAGCAAGTAGCTCTGAAAAATATAGGGACCTTGAAGCCCAGATTGCTGATTAAACCCTAGGAAGAGGTCCTGTAGATTCTGGCGAATGAGGACTCCTAGAACCGAATTTCCTTTTCGTTCTCAGCAAGATGCCCTGATTTTCCCTCGTATTGTGGATTCCAAAACTCTGTATACAAATAGGCAGATGCCCGGAAGTTTCTTAGGGCGTGGAATCCATGAATCCTGATTACACTTAAAAGGATCTAATAAATATTTCGCAGCCTCAAAAACCATGTCCATATCCGAGTTAAAGGACAAACGGAAGTTTTAGGATTACAAGGTAAATCTTAAGACGAGAGTTACCTACAAATATGGCGATACGATTCTTTGGGTCCTGGAATCTGCTCTTTGTTGTCCCGAGGAACTCAA
>NW_006957239.1:0-913 GCF_000164805.1 Carlito syrichta
AACTGTGTTACACATTAAGAGTAGACTCAGTCACTGTCACACTCATCACAGAGGAGATCAAATCACTGTGGCATCCTTTAGAGAGTATGCCAGTCACTGGGACACGCATCACAGTGGAGGGCCAGTTACTTGGCCATGCATCACAGAAGAGGGCTAGTCACTAGGGCTCCCATTGTGATAAAGGGCCAGTCCTGGGGCACCAAACATAGAAGAGAGACAGCCACTTTTGCTCCCATCACTAAAGAAAGCCAATCTCTGAGGTATGCATTATGACAATGGTCAGTCACTATGGCACTCATCACAAAAAAGGGCCAGTCACTGCATCACACATTAAGAGTTGGCTCAGTCACTGTAGCACCCATTAAAGAGGAGACAAATCACTGCCGGCCCCTCACAGACTAGGCCAGTCAATGGGACACCCATCACAGTGACGTGTCAGTCACTGGGGCACCTATCACAGAGGAGGTCACTCACTGTGTTACTCATCACAGAAGGGAACTGAATACATGGGCATCTGTTAATGGGGAGAGTAAGTCATGGGACACTCATCACAGAGGAGAGTCATTCACTGGGTACCTTCCAAAGAAGTCTTCTCACTGGGTCACATATTATTGAGAAGGGACCTTCAATAGGTCCCACATCACAGGAGAAGTCTAGTCACTGGAAAACAGCAGAGGAGAAACAGCTACACGGGCACCTGTCACAGAGGAGAGGCAGTCATTTGGGCGCTGGCTAATGAGAAGACCCATCATTGGAACACTCATCACAGTGGAGGAACAATCTCTGGGTACCCATATAGAGGAGACAGTCACTGAATTACCCATCACAGATGAGGGACAGTCACTGGGGCACAGATTAAAGAGGATAACCAGTCACTGGGCACCCATCACAGAGGAGGACCAGTCTATGGGTA
>NW_006957240.1:0-520 GCF_000164805.1 Carlito syrichta
TAGAGATGAGGTCTCACTGCCCAGGCGGGTCTCAAACCCATGGGCTCAGGCAATCCACTCGCCTCAGCCTCCCAAAGGTGCAGGATTACAGGCTGAGCCACTGAGCCTGGCTGTGCTACTTTTTTTATCCAGTCCAGCTTCAATGAACAATATGGTTGGTTCCTTTTTTTTTGCTATTGTGAATAGAGCTGCAACAAACATAATGTGCAGGTAACATTTTTGTAAAATGATTTGAGTTCCTCCAGGTATACATCCAATAGGGGAATTGTGTGGTCATATGGAATGTCAATTTCTAACTTTTTCAGAAATCATCACACTGGACCCCAGCTATCACCATATACAAAAATTAACTCTAAATGGATCAAAGACCTAAATGTATAACCTCACATTATAAGAATTATAGAAAACACAGGAGACACCCTTATGGAAATTGGAACTGGCAACCAATTCCAATTCAGAGCCCTAAAGGCCAATACCTTAAGAAATAAGATAGACAAGTGGTACCTCATCTAACTAACAA
>NW_006957241.1:0-458 GCF_000164805.1 Carlito syrichta
GAGGAACGGTCCGAGTCTGAGGAGGAAGAAGATAAAGGGGAACTCCCGACTTACAGTATTGAGGATCAGTTGTTTCCTGAAGACGAGGCAGATTTGAATGAGGAAGCTGCTAAATATAATAATCCAGGTTGGCCTCCTCTCACGTTGCCTACTGCTCCTCCGCTTTCCCTCATGCCTCCAGAAAACAAGGTAAGAAAATATAAATCGGGATTTAGAGGAGCTATGCAGCAAGCACATGAACAAGGAGAATTATTGCACTGCTTTCCCGTTACCTTTGAATGGGAGGACCCGCGATGAGAAGACCTACTTTTTAAACTACTTAAAGAAATTAAAACGGCTTGTCATGATTACGGTCCCACTGCCCCTTATACACTTTCCCTAGTAGAAGGGCTAGGGGTATGATGGTTGGTTCCTTATGATTGGTTCCAAGTTGCTAAGGCATGTTTAACTGGAGGACA
>NW_006957242.1:0-2347 GCF_000164805.1 Carlito syrichta
TTGCTAGTGAGGAGTTCTCCCGTTTCTGGTTTTCTGTGAATTTCTTATTTTCTCCTTCATTTTGGAAGGTTACTTTTGTTGTGTATAAACAATTGAATTGAATTGAATTGAAATTTGTTTTTGTTTGGTCAATGTCCCCACCTTTTGTTTTTAAAGACATGATATCACTCTATTGTCCAGGCTAGAGTGCAGTGATGGTCATCGTTTACTACACCCTTGAAATCCTAGGGTCAAGCAATCCTCCTACCTCGGTCTCGTGAGTATCTGAAACTACAGGCATGTGCCACCACACCCAGCTAATTTTATTTTTCTTTTTTTGAGTTGTAGTCTCACTCTGTTTGCCCAGACTGGAGTGCAGTTGCACGATCACAGCTCATCATAGCCTCAACCTCCTGCGCTCAGGCAATCCTCTCCTTGTCTCAGCCTCCCAAGTATCTGGGACTACAGGCACACACCACCATGCCCAGCTAACTTTTTGATATTTTATAGAAACTGGGTCTCACTATGATGTCTAGGCTAGTCTCAAACTCCTAGGTTCAAGCAATCCTCTTGTCTTGGGCTCTCAAAGTGATGGAATTACAGGCGTGAGCCACTGTACATGGCTTAATTTTTAAATATTATTGTAGAGATTAAGTGTCGCTAATAAGTTGCCCAGGCTGGTCTTGGACTCTTGGCCTCAAGTGATCCTCCAGCCTCAGCCTTCCAAAGTGTAGGGATTATATATGTGAGCCACTGTTTCTGGCCTAGGTAAACATTCTGAGTGAAATACTGATGGATAATATAAATAAAAACAGTTAATTCTATCAAAGAGAATGGGTGACACAACATGGTGTGGACCCAAGCTCAATGGGCCACTCCTATCTCCGTCTTCAATTCACTTGCCCAGAATGACATGGTGGAAATCATATAGTTATAGGGAACATCATTTACAAAAATCAAAGAACATAATAAATGTATAACTGTCTCTGTCTATGATTCAGTGATTGTTTGTTAACTTGTAGTAAGTCACATCAGGATAATTTTGAAAGGGATTGAAGATGTAACATTATGCTAGAGAAGGTGGTGGGTTGGGGTGGAGAACGACGAAACCATTTTTATATTTCAGAACAAATGTACTACATACAGATTTCATTATCTTTCTCTGTAGATCATTATTTTCCCTTTTAACACAAACTACTGTGAGATATGTTTGAACAGGGAACATTTTTCTCAGGTGCTTTCTATAGCAAACTGTCAAGTTGTCTCCTTAAGCTACATAATCACAAGATTTTATAAACTAGTTTATTTGCTGAATAAACTAGTTATGTTGATACCATAGTTGTTTTTGAAGTTCACAGAGATCATTTGATCACAGTTGAAGAAATGTGGATTTTTGACCTACTAATGGCAAATTATCCTGCCAACATTTAGTGAATTCACTGATTACTTAGGTAGTAGTAGAATAAAATCCATTAACATAGTATTAGGCAAGAAATAAAGGGATTTAAAGTTTATCAGAGTGATGTCATACCTCTGAGAAGCATTCCAAAGTAATTGATCTCATCCTGTTACCCAGATTTCCTTTGTTCAGTAGTAATAAAGACAAATGGATAATGTATTCAATTAGTTATGAACAAAAGCTATCAATCATTTATAAAGTTGGTCACCCAAACTAGGACTCTTAGAATTTTTTTTTTTTAATTTGAAGTGCATCATTCCTTTGTACTGACTGTGTGGAGGCAAGCTGCTGAAGCAGCTGAAATTCTCGAATCCTCTGGCAATAAATACATGTGACCAACTTCTGGCAGTTCTGTCTATACCAGCCTTCCAGTTATCAACCAAGCTGGCATGTCCTCCTGGCAAGGAAGAAAACCCTCAAAGCAAAAACATTTAGTTCAGCAACCCTTAATAGATCATTTCTGTACTTGATACAGAGTAGAAGTTTCAGTGACAGGTTTCAAGGGACCTAGGCAATTCATTCAGTGGGGGTGGGGCAGAGTGGCGGAGGCTTAATAAAGGAGAACTGACTATTAGTCTAAAGTCCAGATAGTCTAGTTTTGCTAAAAATGCAACAGAAAACCTATTTTCAAGACGCCTAAGAGCAAACTCTTACATTTGTACGGCGCTAATTCAAATTGATAAGATCACAGAGCGGAAAGGTGTAGAAGTCAAAGAGAGTATGTCATGCAAATTAACAACAAACACTATAAAATATAATGGATAATAGCAATAAAAATTGAACTAAATGGAAAAATATCATTTAAAAATATTCCTTTGGTGTGGGTGTGTATGCTTGTCCTTGTACTAATTTAGTGCCACATTGTTACCCTATTCAAAGATCATAGATGTAGAAAATCCTTAATGAAAT
>NW_006957243.1:0-737 GCF_000164805.1 Carlito syrichta
AAATTGTCATATCGTAGAGTCCTGAAACCCTAAAGAACTTCTGGAAAGAGAATCCCAGATTCCAGATTAGCCCTTATAATGTTGCGATGTATATTCCTTGGATTTGTGACCCCCATAACCCAGATTCTTTTTGTTTGCAGTAAGGCTCCCGGAAGTTACCTGGTGACGAGGAAGTACAATCTCTTTTATACCAATACTCATACGCACAAAAGGTCAGAAGGACCTTGCAACCAAGATTCCTGGATCCCCTTTAAGAATATGTCCTAAATATATGGGATCTCCTAATGCCAAGTATGACTATCTATCTAAAATTCCAGCAGTAGTTTCTGGATTAGGAGGTAAACCTGAAGTCAGAAATTACACTAAAAATGGTGAGTTGATACCTTGGGTTGTGGAATCTGATCTTACAACCTCCTGCAAAAAAAGCCGAGCAGATTGCTAGATTTTCTGTTACAACTAAGAAGAGGAGAAGCAGGTTCCTGGGAATCGGTAATGATAGATTTGTGGTACGGATATAGGAATTAGTTCTGAAAAGTGTGTAGACTGGGACTCCAAATTCCTGATTAGTATTTAGAAAATTCCTGTAGGCTTCTAGGTATGAGAACTACCTTAAGCCAGGGAAAAATTAACAACTGCCCAGAAGTTTGGTGGTCACTTGCAAACTGATTTTCCTTGTTCCACATTGATAACATAAGTAGAAGCTTTTCTGTGGACATAATGTCCGAAATTCCTATTTC
>NW_006957244.1:0-347 GCF_000164805.1 Carlito syrichta
TCAGCTGGGTAAGTCAGCTGGCTAGCCAGCTAGCTAGCTAGGTAGAGAGCTAGTTATGTCGGCTGGGTAAGGCAGCTGGCTAGCCAGCTAGCTAGCTAGGTAGAGAGCTAGTTATGTCAGCTGTTTAGCCAGTTGGCTACCTAGTCAATTCAGCTGGTTGAGTCAGCTGGCTAGCCAGCTGGCTAGCAGGTTAAGTCAACTAGTTATGTCAACTGGTTAGCGAGCTGGTTAGCTAAGTAGGAAGCAAGTTATGGCAACTGGCTAACCAGCTAGCTAGTTATTTATGCCAGCTTGGTAAATCAGCTGGCTTCCCAGCTGTCTAGCTAGGTAGCTAACTAATTAAGTCA
>NW_006957245.1:0-5827 GCF_000164805.1 Carlito syrichta
GGCAGTAAAGGGGGTCATGACAGAGGGATCCTGGCCATGAAAGTTTTTGTCCAATGACCCATTCAGGAACCAGAAGAAGGAGGATTGCACCATGTAAGTGTTGTAGTTATAGGCATGTGCACTACGAGTCTGAAAAGGAGGGATATGTTCTTCTCTGTTGAGATCCATATCTATTCTTTATTTACACTGAGTCATAGGGTAAAGATGAGTTCCTAACATAGCTGATAGTTACATTTGGATTTATTGATGTGCTAGTTTTTCCCTCTGAGAGCAGGGTTGGCTTTGATATGCCTATTTTGACTGTTCTTTAAAATATTTTGAATGTGGAGGTGAAAGGCAATAAAAAACAAAAAGAGGATAAAACAATAGAATGAAACAGAGTGTATGAAAGTAAAGGAAGATGAAAAGTGGAGAAAATAAAATAGAAATATTTTAGCATATGTTCCCATGCCATTCTAAAATCTTGATAACAATTTGGAAAACAATGCACTGCCCAGCTGACAAAATTGTCAATATAATAAATTCAATAACCTTGACTCTCAATTTTTGCATTTTTATAAAAATACTTTTTAAATTTTTGAACTAAAGTAAATAAAAATACAATAATCTTTCTTTCCTGATGTATTTCCTAACATAATTTCCCCATGCCTTTATAAGCACACATTAGTACCCTCCTTTTCACCAAAAAAAAAAAAATTTAAAGAACTCATTAAAAATGGGAAGAAGGGCTGTATGTTTTCCTCTTATCACCAATAACAAAAAACTTCAAACACATTTGGTTCCAAAGCTCCTCAATATGCAAACTATTTATACTAATTATTCAAGTCTTGAGAGACTGAAAACCAGAGATAGAATTCTCATGAGAAAAAACAACTCTGTATGGTACTTGTGAGCTTTCCTGAAATTCACTGCTTCTATTTAGAGTATTCTATTTAGAGTAGCTTCAGAAAGAATAGCATGCTTGGTATGATAATTTAGCTAATAATAATAATCACTTTATAATAATAATACAATAATAATAATAGTATATTTTTAGAAATATTTATTCAAATTAGCTATAATGACATTATTAAATATGCAGAACTTATCCTTCAGACATCCTTGCTCATTTTCTCTGAGGCTAATAGAAGAGAATACAAAATGTTGGAATGGATATTTGCTTTTTTGTGTTACTTTGAAAATGTGCAGTGTTAAAATGTATTAAATCCATTTTGCCACTTTCTGCCATATTCTAAAAGATATTCCCCAACCAGGGAAGTTTTTATGATCGTATCTTACCTTGTTTCTTTCCCTTATCTCTCTCTCCCTGTTCACTACATGGTACTCAATTTCCCCAAATGCTAAAGTTAAAGTCCAAATATAACTCTGTGTCAACTATCCACTTACATTCAATTGTGTCTATTTATAACTTAAAGTCTCACATAATTTGACAACTTTAGGTAAGTTTTAGAGCAATTTTTCTTGTCTTAATTATGACACAGCAAATATCAGATTTCGTTCAGTTATTAATATCCATTGAATCCTCACCATGTGCCAATTAAAAGAAAGCTTCTTGAATTTTAAAGTGTAGGCTTTGAAGTTCATCAAACAATTACATTTGGGAAACAATCATTTTTTCCATAACTAGAATTCTCTCCTTTCTTGATATGCAACCTTCTTTCCCTGCATGCCATCCAGCATCTGGTTTATTTTATTTTATTTTATTTGAGTTATTGATGATGCCCAACACTTAGTGTCAACCAGTTCTTCAAAAAGCCCCAGCTTTGGCTTCTAGATATTGAAGAATGGTACTAGAAACCAAAATCTGGGTGAAAGATGTGGCTTCCTTACTTTTTTTCTTTTTCTTTGCTCTGTTTTCTCACCTTATTACTTCATCATCTATTGCTTATGCTTTTTTCATCTATCTCTCTCCCCCTTTTTTTTTTGTTTGCTAGCAATTTGTTCTCATTTTTCTCCTACATTTATAGCCTCTCCTGGGTGACTTCACCCTCAGAAAAGAATGATTATCCTCATACTCATGATTCAATAATTGTGGAAATTGGACTGGGGGAAATCATATTAAGATTTCTTCTGTTTCTTCTCTAATCAGGCAATTTTTTGGAAGGGTGCTTCACTCCACTCTCTACCATCCTACTTGAAAATAGAATGAAATAGGATATTGGTGAAAGGCTGATATTTATTAGGTTATATTCCATAAGATAGAGCTAAAATGTTGAGGCCTTGCACCCTATGCCTGGCACATGCTCCATTATTTTTTTCTGCCACTTCTACTCAGATAAATGGCTTGCCTTGTTTGGTCTCCAAGCTAATAGTCATCAGTTGCCTCTGGGTGCTCCAACATGGTTCCTGTTACTAGGTAACATCTTTCCAGACTAGGACTTGGTGGGTATGCTCTAGTTAGTGGGGTGGTCTTTTGAAGCTTCAACTCTTCCTTCAGGTCTATTTTCCATTATCCAGTCTTCCCTTATAAAGCATATCCTACATTCGGTCCATTTATAAAATGGATATATTTATTATAGTGTGGGTTCTATTTATCATTATTATTTTTATTTTTATTAAATGTGTGTGATACAATTCAGGGTTACGTATACAAATGTTCATTATGCAGTTACCCTTGTTGATGAGGTGTGCCCCCTCTTCCCCTGGCAGTTTCCCACTACTGCCAATCCCACCCTTCCCCCTCTCCTGGCAGTTTTCCACTACTGCCAATCCCTTTCTTATGGTATTACAATAGTTGATCAAGGTGTGCTTATGGATGAGAACATGTGATACTCAGTTCTTTATTTCTATGATAGATCACTCAATATTATAGACTCTAAGTACATCCAAGATGCTGTGAAGTTCATAATTTTGTCCTTATTTATGGCTGTGTAATATTCTACCATGTGTATGTACCACATTATTTTTATTCGGTCCTCTTTTGATGGGCAGCACAGTTGGTTCCATGTATACTATTGTGAATACTGCTGCAAAAACATGAATGTGCAAGTATCTTTTTCATAGAGTCAAAACATTGGTGAGCAGATTAATTGAAGCTTAAATTCCTTAATTTGAACATTTATCTAGTCCCATGATTTAAATATATACATATATAAGCCCCCCCAAAAAACTTAGAATTATCTTTTGGAAGGTGGGCCCCTTATAGCACACTTAGAATTTATTTCTCCAGATCAAACGATCAATGAAAGTTTTTATCTGGAAGTTTACAGAAGGTTGTGTCACAATTTTCAAAAGAAACATCTGAGTTGTGGCAAACAGGTGACTAGTTTTATCATTATGACAATGCACCTTCCCACACTGCACTGAATGTTCAGCAGTTTTTTACCAAAAATGTCATAACTCCCATGCCTTACCCTCCCTGTTTACCCAATCTCACCCACATCTACTATTTTGTTTGTTT
Organism: Carlito syrichta; assembly: GCF_000164805.1. Lineage (NCBI taxonomy): Eukaryota > Metazoa > Chordata > Mammalia > Primates > Tarsiidae > Carlito > Carlito syrichta. The sequence goes on from NW_006957245.1 coordinate 3,401, forward strand.
GTTTGTTTCCCTGGATGTCCTCAAAGGAAAAGTTTTGCTGATATAGAAGAGGTGAACCAAAAAATGGCAGAAGCACTAAAAGGCATCAAAATCAACAAATTCAAAAACTGTTTTGAGCAGTGCAAAAATTATCTCAGTAGGTGTATTGCCTCAAACAAAGAATACTTTGAAAGTGACTGAAATTTAAACATGTAAGAATAAATACACAGTTGTTGTTTTTTTTTATAAATAAATTCCAGGTCTGTGTGTGTGTATCCCCCTTGTATGCTCACTATTAATACCATACATTTCTACTCACAGTCACTTTCTCATAATTTAAGACTTACAATTGTATATAGGATGCTTTCACTTGCTTGTTTCTCAGCCACCTAAAAAAAATCACATCTAAGCTTTGCTAATACTCTCACTTTCCTCTTTCTGTATTCTAACCATTCATTTAACAAGGAAATTTGGGACTCTGCATTCTTAACTTCTTGTTTTCTCTGTTCCCTGCTCTAGTGACTAAGCAAGCCCAGGTGATTCTGCACACTCCTCAAATGTCTCTTAACTAATAATCCAGTGCCTTTCTTTTCACACTACTCTTAGAGAAACTTGCTTTTATTAGCATAAAAACTTTGAACTCTCTTCCTTACCTTCAATTATAATTTGCTTAATTTATTCTCTGCACTACCTCCAGGATAATCTTTCACAAGTGTAAAGCTCATCATAACACTCTATTTCCTTGAGGACAAAGTGAACAGTCGACCTGCCTCCCCTTCCTTTTAGTTTTTCAGTCATAGCATATAAAACACTCAGCTAACTCCAAACTCAGATATTTATCACATAGTATCCTTTTATAGTTTTGGCTAGGACTACCCTTCACTCCCTATGCTTACTATAGTTTGTTCATTTCTAATCTTCCTTTCTTCTGGTTTACTCACTCATCTGTTAAGACAGCTCAGCAGTAAAACCCTTCTACCTATAAAGTATGAACTGATGGGAGCTTTCTCCGAGCTTCCAGACCCCCTACCAGATGCTTACCTCAACTGTTGCTAGCCTAGATTTTGGCAATAAACTGTATTCATTATTTGTATTAATTAAAGGAAAATGAAGCACTTCATTCTAGAATCAAACCCAAAGTTGACAGATCGGGGTGATGGTTAAACATTTGCTTAACAAAGGAACTCACAGTAACAGAGGGTTTGTATTGGTCAAATTAATTGCTGAGAATGCCATATTGAAGGCATGTTTAGTGTCAGTGACATGGTACACTTTTTTCCAACAATTACTATCAGGCTCTTAATTTGTTGTTTTCCACAATTATTTTTTAAACTACCTTTACAACTATCCTACATACTCTACCTCCTCCCCAAACCAATTTTTACCCCCAAATTCTCTGTATCAGTTAATTTTGGCATATAGTATTTTTAACCCCAATTCAAAGTAGTGTATGAGTTACAGAAATTTGTCATTTTCCACAGTAAGGTGTTCAGAGCTATGGTGGACTTTATAAGTATGGCACGAGGGCTCTAGTTTTTTTTTTTTTTTTTTTAGAATTTTTGATATGTGATTCACCTTCAAACTCTGTCAAGGGGATTTCAGAATTCTCAAGACTCATATGTAGACATGACAATATCCTGAAAAAGAAATGGCTACTTTTTTTGTGTGTGTGAGTTGGAATCTCACTCTGTCACCTAGACTGGAGTGCAGTGGCCACTCATGACCACTGCAGCCTCAACCTGCTGGGCTCCAGCGATCCTTCCACCTCAGCCTTCCAAGTAGCTGGAACTACAGGCATGCTACCACATCCAGCTAATTTTTTGATTTATTGTAGAAATGAGGTCTCACCAAGTTGCCCAGGTGGGTCTGAACATGGACTCCGCTAATCTACTCACCTCAGCCTCCCAAGGTGTGGGATTACAGGCTGAGCCACCAAGCCCAGCTTGTCACTTCTTCACCTTTTACTTGTAGAAGGATGAGTCCTATGCCTGCATTTATCTCTACTTCTATCACCTAGAGACTCGTTTGTGAAATTTCTGAGTAATATGCACATCTTAATTTAGGCTCTAGGTAATATGTGCATCTTAATTTAGGTAATTCTAAATGCTGCCCCAAGTCAATAATTTAATTAGAATAATTTATCTGAGAAGTGATTCCAGGAGACAATATGAGAATGTGGTAAGAAGGGTAAGTAGGCAAACAGTGAGTTAGAGTCCATGTAAAGTAGTTCAGTCCTACCAGGGATTCTTTTATGGTCTGCCCAGAACACAACTAAGAATTGTTCTACCAGGCAAGGGAAGCTGGTACAATAATCCTTCAAATCCTATCTTTCTCTAGGCGATAGCTTGTGTTCCTGGAACTTCTGTTAATCTCCTGGTTGAGAACTTCATGTTGGCCTTAGAAAGACAGATATAGGTGAATTAGGTAGAAATTTGATGTTATATAGAG
>NW_006957246.1:0-496 GCF_000164805.1 Carlito syrichta
CACCACCACCACCACGACCCCAGGCCAGGCTCAGGAGCTCAGCTTGGCATTCCTGTCCTTTGGGACCCCAGGCGAGTGGACTGCCTGAGACTCAGAGTTTGACAACAGCCCGACATGGGGCAATACATCATCTCGGCCATCAAAAATAAATCCAAACATTATCTGGGCCCAGTGGCGGAGGCCTGTGTTTCCAGCCACTCGGAGGTCCAAGACAGGAGGATTGCCTGAGCCCAAGTGGATTCTGTGGTGGCCATGAGCGTGACCCTGAACTCCGGATTGGGTGACAGAGTGGTATTTGGACTCCAAATAATAATAATCACCACGACCACCACCAGCACTTCTGCCATCCAGCGTGAGAAGTCACCCTCAAGGATGGGAGAGGAGAAGGCACTTTCTATCTCGTTGTTGATGGGAGGTTTCAAAGGTGGCCAATGGTCATGTCCATCCCGCAACTTCTGCCACATGCCCCAGAAGGCCTGTCTTCATCCTCCACACA
>NW_006957247.1:0-391 GCF_000164805.1 Carlito syrichta
AGAAACACAAAGAATAAAAATCAGGAAAGGGAGCAGAATCAGGAAATCTGGAAAGCAAGCTACCGTGTTTTTGATACTTTGTTAAACAGGCTGGACAAGGCAGCTAATGCCAGTAATCCCAGCACTTTGGGAAGTTGAGGGGAGAGGATAGCTTGAACCCAGGAGTTGAGACTAACCTGGACACCACAGCCAGACATCATCATGCACACACACACACACACAAATGCCTGGGAAACTGTGGGAAAACCCAAGTCAAAAACAAAAAATAAGTAAATAAGAAATAAACTGATAAAGAAGAGCAAATTGAAGGAACATAATGGGTAACGTCTTAAAAACAAGTAAAACATTTTAAACATCTAAAGGAGATAAAAAGTATTCTAGAGCAATGGTG
>NW_006957248.1:0-775 GCF_000164805.1 Carlito syrichta
CATCTTGGATCTACAAGAAGCTCAAACGTGCTGAAAAGAAAAAAAACAAACAAACCCATTATAAACTGGGCAAAAGATATGAACAGACACTTCACAAAGGAAGACATCCGAGCAGCCAACAGATACATGAAGAAATGTTCAACCTCACTAATCATCAGGGAGATGCAAATCAAAACCACACTAAGATACCACCTAACTCCAGTCAGAATGGTAATTATCAATAACTCAAAAAACAACAGGTACTGGAGAGGGTGAGGTGAAAAGAGAACTCTTCTACACTGTTGGTGTTAGTGCAACCTCTGTGGAAAACAGTGTGGAGATTCCTAAAAGCTCTAAATATCGACCTCCCATATGACACTGCAATCCCCCTACTGGGAATATACCCTGAAGAACTCAAATCACTCTATGAAAAAGATACCTGCACATGTATGTTTATCGCAGCACTGTTCACAATAGCAAGAACCTGGAATCAACCATGCTGTCCATCAAAAGAGGACTGGATTAAAAAAATATGGTACATATACACGATGGAATACTACGCCGCCATAAAAAATAACAAAATCCTGAATTTTGCAGTAACCTGGATGGAATTAGAATCTATAATACTGAGTGACCTCTCACAGAAACAAAGATCTGCGTATCACATGTTCTCACTCATATAGTGGACCTTGAACATCCATTGTAATACTATAATAAAAGAACTGACAGTGGTGGGAAACTATGGGGGAGCGGTAGGGGAAGGGAGGTGGGATTAACGGTAGTAATATCTGTCTGG
>NW_006957249.1:0-718 GCF_000164805.1 Carlito syrichta
GGCATTTCTTTTCATCACCCCAACATACAGAACCTGTGTGTTCTATGTCGGACATTGGGGCACATAGCATCAGCCCTGCACCCTGGGATGTCAAAGCAGGAGGCTACCTGAGCACAGGGTTTGGAAACTAGTGTGGGTGACATGGCCAGACATTATCTCGGTGAGAGGTCCCCAAATCGAGTCAGGATTGGTGTCCCCTGGAGTCCCGACTGTTCGGGGCCCGAGGGGGGGCTACTGTATCCCGCAGGTCAAGGTCAGGGGGAACAACGATCATGCCGCCATGCCCCAACCTATCTGATGGTGACTCTGGCGACAAAAAGACGCCTCCCATGTGCATCACAATGGGCGTCCACAGGTCTCCAGGGAAAGATCCGTGTGGGCAGGGGACGATGGAGTGATTGGAAGAAGAAAGGGCCCTCCTCCCACCCTAAGGTGGCAGATGGGGCATCAGGAACTGGGCTGGCCATGGCATTGCCAGACCGCCTTGATCGTGTTGTTCCTGTTGGCCTCCCTAGCTCAGGGCTGTCTGTTCCATGAGCTCACACACGTCTTTGCTGTGGGACCCGAGTGTGGAGCGTGGAGGCAGGCCTTCTGGAGCAAGTGGTCATATGCACCAGATGGACGTACCCGGTGGCCACCTTTGATACATACAGGAATGACAGACCGGAAATTGTCTTTTCTCCCCCATCCCTGAGGGTGACACCTCGCACTGTGGAAG
>NW_006957249.1:1999-2735 GCF_000164805.1 Carlito syrichta
CCTCCGGCCAGAGTTCAAGACCAGGCAGAAGGCCAGGATGTCGACCAAATGGAAAGCCTGTGATCATAGCAGTTTGGGAGACCCAGGCCACGAGGATGGTCCGAGTTGGTGGCTTGAGAGCAGCCTGGGCAACCTAGTGAGGGAAGAAAAGAAAGAAAGAAAGAAAGAAAGAAAGAAAGAAAGAAAGAAAGAAAGAAAGAAAGAAAGAAAGAAAGAAAGAAAGAAAGACATTCTCCTGTAAACTTTCTGCCCTCACTCCTTCCCCCCGCACATGTGAACATTCCCCAAGCTCAGCATGTTCCAGCCCCAACACCCCAATGGCTGCCCCCACTTTGGTGTGGGAGTTCCCGAAGCTCTCATGTTCCAGAGTGACCAAGATGATGGGCACCTCGTCCCCAGACCCTGTTAGAATGGGTGCAGAGACTGGCTCTCCCTGCCTGGTCAGGGTGGGCCTTGGGCTCCTGGGCTCCAACCATACTCCAGTCTCAGCCTCCCAGAGCGCTGGGATTTCAGGCATGGGCTGGCACAACAGGTCTTCTGGTTTATTTTTGACGAAGAATCGAGGCCATGCTTGGAGGCTCAGACTCGTCATCCCAGTGCTTTGTGAGGCCGAGACCAGGAGACGGACTGACCCCACGGACTAGAACACACCCTGGCACCTCAACAAGACCTCGTCTCCACCATTCATCCTAAATGAATGGGCATGTTGGTGCACACCTGTCATTCCGGTTCCATG
>NW_006957250.1:0-725 GCF_000164805.1 Carlito syrichta
AAGTCAGCTTTCTATCCCACTGTCAGGCCAGTTTGCTGGTTATTTAAACTGGCTGGCTAGCCAGGTGGCCAGTCCACTAGCTAGCTAGCCAGCTGCCTAGCCAGCTAGCCAGCCAGGTAGCTAGCTAGTTAAGCCAGCTGGCTAACCGTCTTCCCTACCAGGTAGCTAGCTAGTTAAGTTAGCTGGCTAGTCAGGTAGCCAACCAACTAGCTAATCAGCTAGTTAAGTCAGCTAGCTAGCCAGCTAGCTAGTTAAGTCAGCTAGCAAGTCAGCTATTTATTAAGCTAGCTAGTTAAGTCAGCTAGCTAGTCAGGTTGCTTGTCAAATAGCTAGTTAAGTCAGCTAGCTGGTCAGCTATCTAGTCAGTTAGATAATTATATCAACTAGTCAGCTAAATAGCCAGTTAGCAGCTAGTTAAGTCAGCTTGCTAGATAGCTAGATAGCTTGTGTGCTGGGTAGTTATGTCAGTTAGATAACCAGCTAGCTAGTCAGCTAGCTAGTTAAGTCAGCTAGCAAACCAGCTAGTTACTTGGCTAGCTAGTCGGCTAGCATCTCAGCTAGCTGGTCAGCTTACTAGTGGGGTCACTCACTTTCCATCAGTTCAGTTAAATATTCGACTCAATCACCTGCCAACTGTACAGCAAACTAGTCGGCTCACTCACCAGCTAACAGGTCTTGTAACTTGTCTACTCACTTGCTTTCCATCAGGTTAGTTAAATATTTGG
>NW_006957251.1:0-608 GCF_000164805.1 Carlito syrichta
TCTGGAGGTACTATTGCCAATGTCTGATTAGTCCAGTGGTTCCTTCTGCCCACATCCTGGTCATGATTCCAGAGTGAGACTGCCCAACAGCAAGTGTCGTGATAATGGACAGCACACATCCTTATGGCCCAAACCCAAGTTATAGCCACCACAGCTTCTGGGGCCCTGGAAACATACCCTGATCAACTGAAACACTATATTTAAAATTGGATTTCATCATACCTACACTTAAGTTTAATAGTCACATATGGTGAGTGGCTGTCACATTGGATGGCACATTTTCAGAACATTGAATAAGCAGTTGAAGCAAATGCAAAAAAGAAAAAAAAATTCTGAACACTTGAATACCTAAACCTGAATTGTACCTCACATCTTTAAAATAAAAAAAAATTTACAAACGGAAAATGGCATTTTCTTTGTAGTTAAAGAAACACTAATGAAACTTGTGACTTTTTAAACTGATTAAATATGTTTGCAAATTATTTTTGCTTTATTTTCCGCTAAATTATTCAATGTTGGTGAGCACATGGAGAGAAGGAATTTTCATACACTAATGGACTGTCATATGTCTGATAGTATAAAATTTGGGGGCACTCAATTGACCACAG
>NW_006957252.1:0-740 GCF_000164805.1 Carlito syrichta
CTTATCTCTATTGTCCAGCAAAGCACTTTTCTGACAAGGGAACTTCCCAGCAGGTTTGTGACTTTACTGGAATCCTCCACATTTTGTTTCCTGAAGTGACACAGAGAACCACACCACATATCATGCTGTATTATGCCAAGAGACTACCAATATCCCAGTACATAAATAGATAAATAAATATGTACATAGAAAAAAACAGTGTGGTGTTATACTCCGAAGAGTATAGTGCAATTTTTTCGACTGGGTGGATTCATCTGCTAACGTTCATAGGAAGAAAAACCCTGGCTACTTTATTTTTCCAGCTATTCTTTAAATAAACCCTGATGTTTGATTTCCCATACTATTACCTAGCATGAAACTACACAGATAACTGGGAAGTCTTTGTCATGTTAGCATCAATGCACATTTGGAGGCAATCTTACCACTCTTCAATAAGTGCACTAACAACATGCAACATGTCTCTGGGACAGAGGGAGAAAAATTACGTTTTAACTTTCTTGTTCCTAAAAGTGCTTCCCAACCGTGGAGCTCCGCCGCCCTGAAACGTTCACCGCGAGCGGGGACCAAGACTGCAAACTGCTGAATAGACAGACTGTAAAACAGAGGGAAAAGTGAACAAAACCAGAAGACCCTCATAAGGAAGAACAGGTCATTGCAGAAAAGAAATAAAAGCAACCCCACCTTCCCTCAAAACAAAATTGAAGAGGGGGAGGGAAAGGGGTAAAGGGAGAAAAATCTAC
>NW_006957253.1:0-713 GCF_000164805.1 Carlito syrichta
TAAGTTGTGGAGAAAGCTAATTGGAGGAAACAGAGAACAGGATTCAGAAATTATAATAAGGGTGAGGATAGGGATCACTTCTACACCGTTGATGGGAGTGCCAACTAATACAACCTCTGTTCAAAATAGAATGGTGATTTCTAAAAGATCTAAAAATTGTCCTTCCATACATCCCAGCAATTCCCCTTCTAGGAGTATGCCCAGAGGAACTCAAATCACTCTATGAGAAAGACACCTGCACACGCATGTTTATTGCAGCATTATTCACAGCAACAAAAACATAGAACCTATCGTACTGTCCATCAAAAGTGGACTGGATTCTAAAAATGTGGTACATATACATTTTTTAATATTGCATAGCCCTAAAGAAGGACGAAATTATGAACTTCGCAGCAACTTGGATGGATTTAGAGTCTAGAATACTCAATGCTCTGTCACAAAAACAAATAACTGAATACCACATGTTCTCACTCATAAGCAGACTCTGAATGATTATCATAATACTATAAGAAAGGAATTGGCAGTAGTGAGAAACTGCTGGGAAAGGGAGGGAGGCACACGACCTCAATAAGGGTACCTGATCTCAAACCAGGTGGAGCGGGGACCAAAATCAGGCCTGATCATTACTTGTACAATGACCACTTGTGTACATAATTCTGAATTGCACTCCAAATCTTAAAAAGTAAAAAAAAAAAAAAGAAATTAGGCCAATT
>NW_006957254.1:0-696 GCF_000164805.1 Carlito syrichta
CTTTTCTAAGACTATTATAATCTTTTTTTTTTTTTTTTTTTTTTTTTTACGTTTAGGTCTCTGATTCAGTTAGGATTAATGTGTATGGTGATAGATAGGTGTCCTGTTTCAATCTTGTGCATGCTGTCAGCTTTTCCCAAGCACCATTTACTGAATATGTTCTTAATTACGCAGTGGGTGTTGGAGGTTTTTACAAAGATGAGTGGGTTGAGAATTTGACGATTTCATTCTCTGTCCTGATCCATTGTCCTATGGACCTATTCTTGTAAAAAAGCAGGCTGTGTTGATTACTGTAAAAATATATTAAAGTTTGAAGTTTGGGACTGCAATAGCACCTGCTTTGCTTCTTTTTTTATAAAAATCTTTTGGCTATTCATGGTTGTTTATGGTTTCATATGAATTCTTTATTGTAATTTCCAGGTCTGAAAAAAATGATGTTAACTTAATGGTTATTTCATTGAATCTGTAAATTGACTAAAAAACTAATTTTTACTTTAAAAGAGGTAAGTAAATTCAGGGAAACAAGCATGTCAAATTGTCATTTATGACTGCAGGCTAAAAATTTTGACATCATAATGGGAGGTATCTTGACTACTGAGCAATCCTTACGCTTCAAGCACTTGTGTGCAGTGCTCTCCCAAATGCGGTAGACATAAAGGATTTCATTACCAAGAAGTCCAGAGAACCATCTGTTCA
>NW_006957255.1:0-717 GCF_000164805.1 Carlito syrichta
GACTTTCTTCACATCTCTTTCTCTGACTTGTTTCTTTTCTTTACCTTTTTCATAAATAACGTTTTTAAGTTTACAATTTGAATTAACCTTTAAGTAACCCTTGATTAAGAATATTCCTCTTCTTCCCTCCAGTTTTCAATGAGTATTCAATATTTACATTTAGTTAGAATTGGCTGAACTCTATAAGGAAAATAAAACTTGGGTGCTGCAATGGACTGCTGCTGGGACCTGGGTTTGGGCATATAACGATGTGACTAGCAAGGAATCAACAAGTCATGCTGAAAAAATTGTTGATTAGAGGTCGCCTAGGGGGATTATTTTAATGAGAAGTGAGATGCCTAATTGTTGGAATGCCATCAACTCCCAACTGGGGTGAAAGTGTCAGAAGAAAGAGGTCCAGCATGGGTGGCCAGGGCTGAATGGGTGGCACCTGAGTTAAGAAATCAATTTGAGCTTCAGTGGCCTATTATTCATGTGAGGTTTGCTGGGATGATAGCAAAGCAATGATGGGCAATGTAAAATTCCCTGGACCTCCAGTGTTTGTGGCCACCATTTCCGAATCAGGTGTCCCCACCCTTCCCTTCAGAAGAGGGTACAGTTACTCTTCCTATGGTCTTCTTGTCCACAATGAACAAGGTCCTGGAGGTTTGACCTCTGGGAGCCATCATCTTTCAGTTTCCCCCCGACCACTTTTATAAAGGCTATCATCCCCCTTGG
>NW_006957256.1:0-741 GCF_000164805.1 Carlito syrichta
CATTTGGTAATGTGACCACTGGTTCAGGTTTAACTCTTAGGCTAGAAAAAACTGTTGACCATTCGTTTTGGTATCCAGAATATGGGATTAGGGTTTCCCAAATATTTAGGACTTATTCTTAAGGGGGAACCAGCAATCTTGGATTCCAGGTCCCTGGGAAACTTCTGGCCTTATGAGTATTGGTATGTAAGAATTTGGACATCCACGTCACAAGAAAACGTCCGGGTGTCTTTCAGACAATAAAAAAGGAATCTGGGTTATGGGAGGCCTCAATCCATGAATTCTACAGTGCTCCATTATAAGGGCTTATCTGGAATCTGGGCTTCAAGTTTTCCAAATTCTTCAGAGCAACTTGCCACTTGGAAAGGACAAATGTCATTATACATTCCCAGCAGCCTTCTGGTTTCTTCATTGTTATAACCAAGAACCACTCTCTGCAATTCAGTTGGTTTCCTCAGGACAACTAAACCAGATTCCAGGACTGAATCATCTCGCCATATTTGTGTGTAACACTTGTCTTAAGATGTACCCTGTAATCCTACAACTTCATTTGTGCATCTTTTTGATATTAGCTAGGACTTTTGAGGTTGCTAAGCATGTAGTACATATTTTTAAAGGTAGCCAGGAATCACTGATTCCATGTCCCTGGGGAAAAAACGGTATTTGTCCATTTGCATACAGAATTTTGGAGTCCAGATCACCAGGAAAAATCACGGCATATTGCTGAGAATGAGGGGAGAA
>NW_006957257.1:0-835 GCF_000164805.1 Carlito syrichta
CAAGTTTCTTGTAATGAGGACTGTTTGCCATATTCCTGTTTCGAATCACTGCATCTTGTTTAGCCCTTAGCAAGGCACCCTCTTGTTTTTTGGGAATTGAGAACATGTGTAACCCAGATTCCACATTCTTTCCTAGCAAAAGGCCGTGTAATTGCCTGTATATGAGGACTCCATTTCATCAGATTCATGTATCAAAAGGCTGATTCGTATTTAGCCTTTAGCAAGACGCCCTGAATTTTTTTGTGATTGAGGACACATGTAACCATATTCCATATTCTTCCTTAGCAATAGGCAGTGCAGTTTCCTGTATATGAGTACTTTCATTACCCAGATTCCTACTTCAAAATCCGGATTCTTGGTTACCTCTTAAAAAGACGCACTGTGGATTTTTGGGATTGAGGATTGTGCAACCAAAATTCCTCATTCTCCCTTAGCAAGAGGCCGTGTTTTCTTGTATATGAGAACGCCCATTACCCAGATTCCTGCTTCTTTCTCAGCAAGGCGCTGAGACATTTCCTGGTAACCTAGAATTCCAATTGTTTGGATATCAAGAGAAAGACTCCCATAATGTTCTTGGGGAACTGGAATCCAACATTCCTGGTTCCTCTTAACAAGACCACCCCAAAATGTGGAATCTTCTAAACCCAATGTCCCAATTCCCACCAGCCCAACCAAAAGAAATTTCTGTAGTTTGAGGAAACCTGAATCAAGCATTTTGTACCAATACGCAATTTGATTCCTGGGGTACCTGATTAGGTTCGTAGATGTTCCTAGGACACAAAAGGATTTGTAGGGCCATATCCTCGATTACAACTATCAAGAGGATCAGAAAGTT
>NW_006957258.1:0-723 GCF_000164805.1 Carlito syrichta
CAGTTAGCTAGCTAGTTAAGTCAGCTTGCTAGATAGCTAGATAGCTTGTGTGCTGAGTAGTTATGTCAGCTAGATAACCAGCTAGCTAGTCAGCTAGCTAGTTAAGTCAGTTAGCAAACCAGCTAGTTACTTGGCTAGCTAGTCGGCTAGCATCTCAGCTAGCTGGTCAGCTTACTAGTGGGGTCACTCACTTTCCATCAGTTCAGTTAAATATTCGGCTCAATCACCTGCCAACCGTACAGCAAACTAGTCGGCTCACTCACCAGCTAACAGGTCTTGTAACTTATCTACTCACTTTCTTTCCATCAGGTTAGCTAAATATTTGGCTTGCTTACCTGCCAACAGGTCAGCAAACTCTTTGACTCACTCACCAGCCAACAGTTCTACTAACTTATCGACTTGCTTGAGGGCAAACAGGTCAGTGAACTAGTTGACTTGCTTTCCAGTTGACTAGTAAAATCAGCTCACAGGTCGGCTCACCCCCCAGTCAAAGAGTTAAGGCAGCTCATGCATAGGCTCACTCGCTGGCCGACTAGTTAAGTTGGCTCACTGGTTGGCTCACTCACTGACCACCTAGTTAAGACTGACCAGTCGGCTCACTCACCAGCCAACTAAATTCAGCTGACCAGTCATCTCATACACCAGCCGACTAGTTATGTTGGCTGACCAGTTGACTTGCCCAGCCGGCCGACTAGATAATGCAGCTGACAAATCGGCTCACTC
>NW_006957259.1:0-481 GCF_000164805.1 Carlito syrichta
TCTTGATAGTTGTAATCGAGGTTCTGACCATACAAATCCTTGTGTGTCCTAGGAGCATCTACGAACATAATCAGGTACCCCAAGCATCACATGGCATACTGGTACAAAATCCCTCGATTCAGGTTACCTCAAACTACATAAATTTCTTGTGGTCATTCTGGTGGGAATTGGGACATTGAGTTTAGAAAATTCCACATTTTGGGGTTGTCTTCTTGAGGCAAACCTGGAATCTTGCATCCAGTTCCTCAAGAACCTTATGGGAGTCTTTCTCTGGATATCCAAACAGCTGGAATTCTAGGTCACCAAAAAATGTCTCAGTGCTTTACTGAGAATGAAGCAGGATTCTGGGTAATGGGCGTTCTCATATACAGGAAAACATGGCCACTTGCTAAGGAAGAATGAGGAATTTTGGTTGAACTAGTCCTCAATCCCAAAAATCCACAGGGGTGTCTTTTTTAGAGGTAACCGAGATTCTGGTTTT
>NW_006957260.1:0-732 GCF_000164805.1 Carlito syrichta
CCAAGTGGGATCTCATCATATTAATATACTTCTGCAAAACAATAGAAACCGTCAGAAGAGCAGGGATACAGCCAACAGAATGGGAAAACCTGGGTCGGTGGCTCAGCCTGTAATCCCGCGCCTTTGGGAGGCTGAGAATAGTGGATTGCTTGAGCCTGCGGGTTCGATACCTGCCTGGACAGCAGGACCTCATCTCTACAATAATTCAAAAAATCAGCCAGACGTGGTAGCACAAGCTTGTAATTCCGGCTACTCGATAGAGTGGGGAGAAAGGACCGCAGGAGCCCAGCAGTTCGAGGCTGCATGCCCAAGAGGAGCCACTGCACTACAGTCTGGGCGACAGAGTGAGACTCCAACTCAAAAAAAAAAAAAAAATTCATATGAAACCATAAACAATCATGAATACCCAAAAGAATCTTATCAAATGAAGCATAGCATAAGAATCTTATGATAAGAAACAAAGCAGGAGCTATCGCAGTTCCAAACTACAAACTTTACTATATGCTTACAATAATCAACACAGCCTGGTATTGGTACAAGAAAAGGTCCATAGGCCAATGGATCAGGACAGAGAATGAAATCCTCAAATTCTCAGCCAACTCATCTTTGAAAAAATCTCCAAGATCCTCTGGGTAATGGAGAACATATTCAGTAATGGCGCTGGTAAAAGGCTGAACACATGCACAAGGTTGAAACAGGACCCGTAACTATCAGAATAGATATTAACTCTAA
>NW_006957261.1:0-771 GCF_000164805.1 Carlito syrichta
ACCAATACACAATTTGATTCCTGGGGTATCTGATTAGGTTCGTAGATATTCCTAGGACACAAAAGGATTTGTAGGACCAGATCCTCGATTAAAACTATCAAGAGGACCAGAAAGTTCCTGGGGATCTCTCTAATGACAGATTTAGGGTATCCACTGAGCAAGTAGCTCTGAAAAATGTAGGGACTTTGAAGCCCAGATTGCTGATTAAACCTTATGAAGAGCCCCTGTAGATTCTGAGAATGAGGACTCCTAGACCTGATTTCCTTTTCGCTCTCAGCAAGATTGCCTGATTTTCCCTCATGATGTGGATCCCAAAACTCTGTAAACAAATAGGCAGATGCCGAAAAGTTTACTAGGGTGTGGAATCCATGAATCCTGATTACACGTAAAAGTATCTAATAAATATTTGGCAACTTCAAAACACCAGGCCCCTATCCGAATTGAAGGACAAACACAAGTTTTAGGATTACAAGGTACATCTTAATACGAGAGATACCTACTAATATGGCAATAAGAATCTTTGGGTTCCATTGTTGTTCCGAGGAAGCCAATGGACTACTAGGTCCACATTCTCGGTTACAACTATCAAGAAGACCAGAAGGATGCTGAGAATCTATAATGACAAAATGGTCATATCCAAGAGGCATGTAGCACTAAAATAATTGGGGAATTAGAAGCCCAGATTCCAGATTAGCCCTTTAATGTGACCATGTAGACATCTAGGATAGGCAATCCAAATAGTCCAGATTCTTTTTGTTCTCAGTATGACTC
>NW_006957262.1:0-703 GCF_000164805.1 Carlito syrichta
TCGTTTAACTATCGAGAGGACCAGAATGTTGCTGGACTTCTGGAATGACTCTTTCATAATATCCACATAGGAAACAACTCTGAAAAATATGGGGACATCAAAGCCCGGAGATTTGTAGGCATTAGCAAGATGCCCTGTACATTATAGGAATTGAGGACTCGTGTAACCGAGATTCTTTATTCTTCCTTAGCAAGAGCCCGTGTAGTTTCCTGTATATGAGGACTCCCATTCCCCCATTTCCTGCTTCAAAATCCTAATTCTTGCTTAGCCCTTAGCAAGGCTCCAGGTAGATTTTTGGCATTGAGGACTCGTGAAAACCAGATTCCTTATTCTTTCTTAGCAAGAGGTTGTGAAGTTTCTTGTATATGAAGACTACCGTTACCCAGATTCCTGCTTCGAAACCCTGATTCTTCTTTAGCCCTTAGAAAGATGTCCTGTAGTTTTTTAGGATTGAGGACATGTGTTACCCAGATTCCTTATTCTTCCATAGCAACAGGCTGTGAAGTTTTCTATATATGAGGACTCCCATTACCCGGATTCCTACTTCAAAACCAGAATCTCGGTTACCTCTTAAAAAGACACCCTGTGGATTTTTGGGATTGAGGACTAGTTCAACCAAAATTTCCTCATTCTTCCTTAGCAAGTGCCATGTTTTCCTGTATATGAGACGCCATTACCCAGAATCCTGCTTCATTCTCAGTAA
>NW_006957263.1:0-784 GCF_000164805.1 Carlito syrichta
CACAGCAGCCCTTACACCTCTGTGAATGAGGAAAACCTCCTGGGACATGCAAATCCCCATCCTTTGGCTGGTATACCTAGACACAGAAGTCCTGCTTGTTGGGTTAGTGCCTGGCACTCAATACAAGGTCACCGTGTATTCTTAAGCAGCTGATGTCACAGAAACACAGCCCTAGGCCATAGATTTCAAGACAAGTGTACTGAATTTTGTAAATGGCCTCAGCCAGATTTTCCTAGCACAATTTAGACTTCTGTGACTTTGGTTCTGAGTTTTTCTTGCTTAACAACTAGTTTTGTTGTCACAGGGAGCTTTCTGAAAGAGATTTTGGACAGAGCAGAACTGGTGAGTTTCTTCTTAACTCTGTTGGCAAGCCATGTCTTTCATTAAGGGTAATAAAATATGCTGAGCAGCTACTGCATGTGAGCACCAGGCACTGCCTTATGTCTGTCTTTCACATCTCAGTGCAGTGGCCAATGACACACACTGGGATAAGAGTTTTCTCTAATGATTAGATAATTATTGCTTTTCCCCCCACCTTGAGTTAAGAAAGTGAGTTTCCTTTTTTGGACTGCCTTGGAGTTCAGAGAGGTCTTTCGCTTGAAACACTTGTTAAGCTTATTACTGCTTCCTCACTGTGACTGGTCTGTGCTCCCATTCTATAAATTGACCAGTATTTGGCATGCATGTACACACACACACACACACACACACACACACACACACACTGCCCAGTATTTTTCAAGTGACTAGTTAGGTGGGTCAGGTTTTGGGAAACCATGAGAAC
>NW_006957264.1:0-663 GCF_000164805.1 Carlito syrichta
CAGGTATCTTTTTGGTAAAATGATTTGAGTTCATCCAGGTATATTTTCGACATTGGGAATTGCTGAGTCACATGGTAGGTCAATATCGTCTCCCTTTACAAACCATCACACTGTTTTCCAAAGATGTTGCTCTACTTTTCAGTCCACATGCAGTGTAGAATCATTTATATCTTCCCAAATACTTACCTGCATCTGTTATTACTTGTTTTCTTAATGATGGCCAATCTTACAGGATGTATGTGGTGTTTCAACTGGTTTCATTTTCATTTCTTTGATGATGAGTGTGACTGAGCAATTTTCATACGTCTGCTGGCTGCCTATGTATCAACTTATGAAAAGTGTTTAATCACATATTTTGCACACTTTTCAAAGGGAATGCTTGTCTGATTATTCTGAGTGCTTGAGTTTCTTGTCGACCCTAGATGTTATGCCTTTTTACTGATATATAGATGGAGAATCGTTTTTCCCATTCTGTTGGCTGTATCCCTGCTCTTCTGATTGTTTCTTTTGTTTTGCAAAAGTATATTAATTTGATGAGATCCCACTTGTCTAACATACTTCTTAAGTAATGGGTATTTAAGGCTCTGAAGAAGAATTAGTTTCCTGTTCCAGTTTCCCTTATGATGTCTCCTGCGTTTTCTAAGATTATATAATTTGGTGTTT
>NW_006957265.1:0-553 GCF_000164805.1 Carlito syrichta
TTAAATAACCAGCGAACTGGCTTGACAGTGGGATAGAAAGTTGGCTTAACTAGCCAGCCATCCTTATGTTCAGCTGCCTAGCAAGTCATCTTAATTATCTGACCACCTACATGACCAGCCTGCTAACCAGCTATCTTAACGTGCCAGCCACCTACCTAACAAGCTGGCTAACCAGCTGACTTAACTAACTTTCTTAATTAGATAGCCATCCAACTATCCAGCTTGCTTAACTAGCTAGCCACCTAGATAGCCAGCCCACTAGCCAGTTCACTTAACTCGCTGACATAACAAGCTAACCAGCCAGCTAGCCAGCTGACTTAGTTAGTTAGCTAACTACCTAGCCAGGTGACTAGCCAGGCGATTAAACTAGCTGACTTAGCCAGCTAGCCAGCTGGCTAGCCAGGTGAAATAACTATGCAGCTACCTAACTATCCAGTTGGCATGCCACTTGAATTAACAAACTCACTTATCCAACTAGCGAGCTGGCTAGCCACCTGACTCAACTAGCTGACATAACTAGTTTAGCCCACTGGCTAGCCAACTGACTTAACTA
>NW_006957266.1:0-3264 GCF_000164805.1 Carlito syrichta
CTTAGTGCCGTCTGATACTCCTTGCCTTATTAGTGCCGTCTGATACTCCTTGCCTTATTAGTGACGTCTGAAACTACTTGCCTTCTTAGTGCCGTCTGATACTACTTGCCTTATTAGTTCTGTCTAATATTCCTTGCATTATTAGTGCCGTCTGATACTCCTTACTTGTTTAGTGTCGTCTGATTCTCCTTGCCTTATTAGTGCCGTCTGATACTCCTTGCCTATTAGTGCCGTCTGATACTCCTTGCTTAATTAGTGCTGTCTTATACTCCTTGCCGGTTAGTGCCGCCTAATACTCCTTGCGTTATTAGTGTCATCTCTTACCCCTTGCCTTATTAGTGACGTCTGATACTCCTTGCCTTATTAGTGCCGTCTGATACTACTTGCCTATTATTGCCATCTGATACTCCTTGCCTTATTTGTGCCGTCTGATACCTCTAGCCTTATTAGTGCCTTCTGATACTCCTTGCCTTATAAGTGCCATAGGATCCTCCTTTGTCTAATTAGTGCCGTCTGATCCTCCTTGTCTTATAAGTTCCATCTGATACTACTTGCCTTATTAGTGCCGTCTGATCATACTTGCCTATTAGTGCAAACTGATACTACTTGCCTTATTAGAGCCATCTGATACTACTTGCCTTCTTAGTGTCGTCTGATACTCCTTGCATTCTTAATGTTGACTGATAATCCTTGCCTTCTTAGTGTCGTCTGATACTCCTTGCCTTCTTAGTGTCGTCTGATACTCCTTGACTTCTTAGTGCCGTCTGATATTACATGTATTGTTAGTGCCGTTTGATACTACTTTTCTTATTAGTGCCGACTGACACTGCTTGCCATAATAGTGCCGTCTGATCCTACTTGCCTTAATAGTGCCATCTGATCCTACTTGCCATAATATTGCCATGTGATACTCCTTGCCTTATTAGTGCCATCTGTTACTCCTTCCCTTCTTAGTGCTGTCTGATACTCCTTGCCTTATTAGTGTCGTCTGATACTCCTTCCCTGATTAGTGCCGTCTGATACTCCTTGCGTTTTTAGTGCAGTCTGATTCTCCTTGCCTTATTAGTGCTGCCTGATATTTCTTGACTTATTAGTGCCGTCTGATCATACTTGCCTTTGAAGTGCCTTCTGATCCTACTTGTCTTATTAATGCCGTCTGATCCTACTACCCTTATTATTGCAGACTGATACTACTTGTCTTATTAGTGCCGTCTAATACTACTTGCCTTCTTAGTGTCATCTGATAATCCTTGCATTCCTAATGTTGACTGATACTCCTTGCTTCTTAGTGTCGTCTGATACTCCTTGCCTTCTTATTGTCGTCTGATCCTCCTTGACTTCTTAGTGTTGTCTGATACTACATGCGATGTTAGTGCCGTTTGATACTACTTTCCTTATTAGTGCCGTCTGATACTGCTTGCCACATTAGTGCCGTCTGATCATAATTGGCTTTATAGTGCCGTCTGATCCTACTTGCCTTAATAGTGCCATCTGATACACCTTCCTTATTAGTGTCATCTGATACTCCTTCCCTTCTTAGTGCTTTCTGATACTCGTTGACTTATTAGTGCCGTCTGATACTCATTGCCTTATTAGTGCCATCTGATACTCGTTGCCTTATTAGTGCCTTCTGATATTCGTTGCCTTATTAGTGCCGTCTGATACTACTTGCCATATTAGTGCCATCTGATACTCCTTGCCTTATTAGTGCCATCTGATACTCGTTGCCTTATTAGTGCCTTCTGATATTCGTTGTCTTATTAGTGCCGTCTGATGCTACTTGCCATATTAGTGCCATCTGATACTACTTTCCTTATTAGTGCCGTCTGATAATACTTGCCTTTTTAGTGCCGTCTGATACTCCTTGCCTTATTAGTGCCACGTGATACTACTTGTCTTATTAGTGCCGTCTGATACTCCTTGCCTTATTAGTGTCTTGTGACACTACGTGCCTTATTAGTGTCATTTGATACTACGTGCCTTAAATGTGTCGTGTGATACTACATGCCTCATTAGTGTCGTGTTATACTATGTGCCTTATTAGTGTCGTGTGATACTATGTGCCTTATTAGTGTCATGTGATACTGCTTGCCTTATTAGTGTCGTGTGATACTACGTGACTTATTAGTGTCGTGTGATACTACATGCCTTATTAGTGTCGTGTGATACTACGTGCCTTATCAGTGTCGTGTGATACTACGTGCCTGATTAGTGTCATGTGATACTACGTTCTTTCATAGTGTCATCTGATATTACGTGCCTTCACAGTGTCGTCTGATACTACTTGCCATCTTAGTGTCATCTGATACAACGTTCTTTATTAGTGTCGTCTGATACTACGTGCCATCTAAATGTCGTCTGATACTCCATGCCATCTTAGTGTCATCTCAAAATACTTACCTTCGTAGTGTCGTCTGATACTACTTGCCTTCTTAGTGTGTCTCATGCTACTTACCTTCTTAGTGTCATCTGATACTATTTGCCTTCTTAGTGTTGTCTGATACAACTTGCCTTCTTATTGTCTTTGGATACTTCTTGCCTTCTTAGTGTCTTCTGATTCTACTTGCCTTATTAGTGTCATCTGATATTTCTTGCCTTCTTAGTGTCGTCTGATACTACTAGCCTTGTTAGTGCCTTCTGATACTACTTGCCTTGTTAGTGCCGTCTGATACTCCTTGCCTAGTTAGTGCCGTCTGATACTCCTTGCATTGTTAGTGCTGTCTGATACTCCTTGCCTTGTTATTGACCTCTGATACTCCTGCCTTGTTAGTACCGTCTTATACTACTTGCCTGTTTAGTGCCGTTTTATACTTCTTGACTTGTTAGTGCCGTCTGATACTACATGCCTTATTGTTGCCGTCTGGTACTACTTGCCTTCTTAGAGCTTTCGGATACTACTTACCTTCTTAGTGTCGTCTGATACTACTTGCCTCCTTAGTGCCATCTGATTCTACTTGCCTCTTAGTGTCCTCTGATACTACGTGCCTTCTTAGTGTCGTCTGACACTACTTACCTTTTTAGTGTTGTCTCTTACTACTTGCCTTCTTACTGTCATGTGAAACTACTTGCCATCTTAGTGTCGTCTGATACTACTTGCCTTCTTATTGTCGTCTGATACTACTTGCCTTCTTAGTGTCGTCTGATATACTTGCCTTGATAGTGTCGTCTCATACTACTTTCCTCCATAGTGTCGCCTGATACTACTTTCCTTGTTAGTGTTGTCTGATTCTACTTGCCTTGTCAGTGCCGTCTGATACTGCTTGC
>NW_006957267.1:0-549 GCF_000164805.1 Carlito syrichta
CCAACATTGAATAATTTAGTGGAAAATAAAGCAAAAATAATTTGCAAACATATATTTAATCAGTTTAAAAAGTCACAAGTTTCATTAGTGTTTCTTTAACTACAAAGAAAATGCCATTTTCCGTTGTAAATTTTTTTTTATTTTAAAGATGTGAGGTACAATTCAGGTTTAGGTATTCAAGTGTTCAGAAAAATTTTTTTTCTTTTTTGCATTTGCTTCAACTGCTTATTCAATATTCTGAAAATGTGCCATCCAATGTGACAGCCACTCACCATATGCGACTATTAAACTTAAGTGTAGGTATGATGAAATCCAATTTTAAATATAGTGTTTCAGTTGATCAGGGTATGTTTCCAGGGCCCCAGAAGCTGTGGTGGCTATAACTTGAATCTGGGCCATAAGGATGTGTGCTGTCCGTTATCATGACACTTGCTGTTTGGCAGTCTCACTCTGGAATCATGACCAGGAGGTGGGCAGAAGGAACCACTGGACTGATCAGACATTGGCAATAGTCTCTCCAGACATCAGCAGCCCTCAGTGACTCTCTTT
>NW_006957268.1:0-750 GCF_000164805.1 Carlito syrichta
CGGTCTTGGTTTCCAAGTCCATAGGAACATTCTGTAATCTTTCTATTGGGAGCCACGTGTCTGGATTTCCAGGGAACCAGGATACATCTGGTCATTTTTCTGAGTACGAAATAGGAACTTCGGACATTTTGTCCCCAGAAAGCTTCTACTTGTGTTATCAATGTGGAACAAGGAAAATCAGTTTGCATGTGACCAGCAAACTTCTGGGCAGTTGTTAATTTTCCCTGACTTAAGGTAGTTCTCATACCTAGGAGCCTACAGGAATTTTCTAAATGCTAATCAGGAATTTGGAGTCCCAGTCTCCACACTTTTCAGAACTAATTCCTATATCCGTACCACAAATCTATCATTACCAATTCCCAGGAACCTGCTTCTCCTCTTCTTAGTTGTAAAAGAAAATCTAGCAATCTGCTCGGCTTTTTTTGCAGGAGGTTGTAAGATCAGATTCCACAACCACAGGTATCAACTCACCATTTTTAGTGTAATTTCTGACTTCAGGTTTACCTCATAAACCAGAAACTATTGCTGGAATTTTAGATAGATATTCATACTTGGCATTAGGAGATCCCACATATTTAGGACGTATTCTTAAAGGGGATCCAGGAATCTTGGTTCCAGGGCCCTTCTGACCTTTGGTGCGTATGAGTATTGGTATAAAAGAGATTGTACTTCCTCGTCACCAGGTAACTTCCGGGAGCCTTACTGAAAACAAAAAGAATCTGGGTTATGGGGGGTCACCAATCCAAGGAT
>NW_006957269.1:0-559 GCF_000164805.1 Carlito syrichta
CGCCCTGGTGTCAGAGCTGGACTCCATCTCAGAATAATAATGACAAACACCACCACCACCACCACCATCCCTGCCACCCATAGTGAGGTTTCACCCTCAGGGATGGGAGAGTGAAAGGTACTTTCCTGCCTGTCATTAATGGGAGGCTTCAACAGTGGTCACCAGGCACGTCTGGCCCATGCCTCCAGCCACGTGCCTCTGAAGACCTGCCTCCACACTCATGCCCACGGCAAGGACACTTTTAAATTCAAGGAACAGATGGCCCAGAGTTAGGGTGGCCGTTGGGCACAGAGGGATCAAGAAATCCTGAACCAAAGTGGGGGCAGCCATTGGGGGGTTGGGACTGGAGGGTGCCAAGCTTGGGGAACCCTCACATTTGTAGGGGTGGGGGGATGGACTGAAGGCAGAAAGTTTGCTGGATAATGGATTTCTTCTTTCGTTCTTTCAATCTTTCTGTCTTTGTTTTCTTTCCTCGCTAGGTTGGGCCTAGGCTGATCTCAAACCACCCGAATCCGGGATATACGCTCATCCTAGTCCTCTCAAACTGCTGCTATCACAG
>NW_006957270.1:0-849 GCF_000164805.1 Carlito syrichta
CCTAGTCAGCTGGCTCTCCAGCTGACTAGTTAAGGCAGCTCTCCTGTCACCTTACTCGCTGGCTGACTAGTTAAGTCAGCTCACCGGTCGACTCCCTTGTTGGCCGACTAATTAAGTCCTCTGAGCAGTCAGCTCACTCACCAGCTGACTAAAATCAGCTGACCAGTCACTTCACTTGCCGGGCGACTATTTAAGTCAGCTGACCAGTCTGCTCACTCACCGGTCAACTAGTTAAGTCAGCTGACCTATCGGCTCACTCACCAGACAATTAGTTAAATCAGCACACCTCTCGGCTCACTCGCCGGCCGACTAGTTAAGTTAGTTAACCGGTCGGTTGCCTAGCCAGCCAACTAGTTAAGTCAGCTAACCAATCGGCAGAATAGTTGGCCAACTTGTGAACTGAAAAGTTAGCTCAGCTAACTAGTCGCTGACAAGTTAGGCCATCTAACTAATTGGCCTACAAATCGGCTGACTAGTTAGGTCAGCACACCAGCCATCCAACTAGTTAACAGTGCTGACTAGAGGGCCAACGTGTCAGTCAACTATTTAACCCAGCTAACTAGTCTGCCGACTTGTTGGTCAATTTGTTAAGCCAGATAACAAGTCAGTCGTGTAGTCAGCCAACGTGTTAAACCAGTTAACTGTTTGGCCAACTCATCAGGCAACAAGATAAGTCACCTAGCAAACTCGTTAACCAACTACTTAAGTCAGCTAGTTAACTCGTTTATTAACTAGTTAAAGCAGGTAGCTAACTCATTAACCAACTCGTCAAGTCAGCTAGCTATCTCATTAGCTAACGAGTTAAGTCAGTTACCTAACAGCTAGCTAGCTAAATCAGCTAGCTAAGTC
>NW_006957271.1:0-731 GCF_000164805.1 Carlito syrichta
CACACCCATCCTCCACATCCCTTTCAGGGCCACACTGCAAGTCCCACTCCCATCAGATGACCCGCGACCCTGGAGAGGGCTGCTGGCTTCACCCACTGAGGCCATCATGGGGCGGTGTCTGGTGCAGGGGTGTGTCTCCACTGGGGCGTTCACCCCTCCGCCTGCCTCGTTCTTCAGGGTGGACCTGATCACGCCTCCCAGGGGTTGCCTCAAGTAAAGGGAGGGTATGACTCTCAAATTGTTTGGTGGTGGCTGACCACGAAACTCACACTGTCTCCTCAGCATCGGGGAGTGTTGGGAGCCGGCTGTGGAGGCCCGTCTGAGCATTAGGGATTCAGGTGGGCTGCAGACCCTGAGACCACCAGGTTGGGTTCAGGAGCTGAAGGCCCATTCCCTCCTTGATTCTTTGTTGTTTGGCATGACCCACTAGCAGGGACTTTGATGATCTAAGCATGAACTTCTGAGAATGTGACAGGCATGACTGATTCTAGGGATCCATTGTTCCCGTTTCTCACAGACTGTGGTTTCGGCTTTAAACTTAACATAATTCATACTCAGGTCACATTTGGGAGCCTTATATATGATACAAGCTTCTTTATAAGATTTAAAAGTATACTTGTAGAATTAGTATATACATTTAGAGAGCTGTTTCCAGCTTAAGATGGTATAGATGATTATCTACAGTTACCAGAAATGACCCAGCACAAACTTTGGACTAGGCACATTCCTAA
>NW_006957272.1:0-750 GCF_000164805.1 Carlito syrichta
AGAGACCTAAACTGAAACAGATAAAAACAATAGACCATGGCTACAGACTAACCAGCTCCCATATAAAAAAATTAAAACATACAATGATGCTAACATACAAGCTAAACATGGGCTGTTCCTCTATACAAAGATATGGTTTATAGAGAGGAGAAAAGAGAAGAAAAGGAAGAGAAAAAAGGAACAAAACAATGGGAATAGAATCAAGTCATTAAACAGAACCAATCGAGCACACTCTGAAACTTTTCATTTAAGTCTAATGTCCTTTCAGCTTTGATTTCTAGCTGTTTCTCAAGCTGGTAAATTAGTTCACAGTTAGAGTCAGTTGCCTGCTGTGAAGGACAGTTCAGATCACCCTCAGTTCACTCAAATCTGGCCTGTGTCTGTTTTTCAAGCCTTTTCCCCCCCATTTCTGTGTTGTTACCTAGAATTGCCAGCTGGTGGTACTATCTCAGCTGCTCACCCCAAAGGGGGTGGGGCTGGACAGGTGCCAGGCAGAGGCCGGAGATGGAAGCCTGCCTTAGGGCACACGGGAGGAGACCCATGGCTGGCAGGACATCAAGGTGGCAGCAGTTGTGGCAGTGATCCCAGCAGATCTTGCCTGCAGGGGCTTCAAGGACTACAGTAGTGGATCACCTCAGGCACGGGTGGCATGATGTGCTATGGCTATCATGGAGGCCGCAGCGGCACCAGCAGCTGCTGTTTCTGCAGCTGCTGTGGCTGTCCAGACTGCTGTAATGCCCCAGCTGTGGT
>NW_006957273.1:0-568 GCF_000164805.1 Carlito syrichta
GCTTCTCTGTGACATGCCTCCTTGGTGTCCCCATGGCACATCTCCTTGGCAGCCCCACAGAGTGCCTCCTTGCCCCCCATGGCATGTGACTTTGGCTTCCCCACAGTGTACCTCCTCGGCCTCACCATGACACACCTGCTCTTTTTTTTTTTTTTTTTTTTTTGCAGTATGCCCCTCAGTCTCCCCATGGCACACTTCTTTGGCACTTTTGTGGTGCATGACATCTCCTCAGAGCAACTCCTCACCATCCCTACAGGGTGCCTATTCAGCCTCCCCATGGCATGCCTTCTCAGCAACCCCACAGCCCAGCTCCTTGGCTTGTCCACACCATGGTTTTCTGTCCCATCAGCACATTGGCAAAAGCCCCTATACGACACTGTTCCCCATCCTCTGAAGACTCCCAGCACATATCCTGTCCTCTCACTCTTTCAGGAGCTATGTCTCTTCCTTGCCTCCCAATTCAGGACTCACCTCATCTGCTGCAACAGCCCTTCCTCTTGCATGCTCTGTGTTTGGGCAGGTCCCATGCATTTCTAGCTCCCTCTTCAGCCTGACTAGAAGGGGACAT
>NW_006957274.1:0-567 GCF_000164805.1 Carlito syrichta
AACAGCCGGGTTTCTGGGCGCCACCATGCCTTACTCAATTTTGGGACTTCTCGCCAAGATGAAGTCTGGCCATGTCACCCAGTCTGGTTTCCGATCCCTATGCTCAGGCAGCCTCCCACCTCGGCAACCCAGGGTTTTGATCTGACGGCCATGAGCCATGGTGCCCAAGCTGGACTTGCACATTCTCTTGGTGGGGACAATGCAAAGAAATGCCCCAGGATGGAGGCCAACACATTCTGTGTAGGCAAGAACGCGTGTGCCATGACATGTGACTCCATTGTTTGCATTCCAGGGAGTGATGAGTTCTCGCTACATAGCCAGGCTGGCCTCGAACTCCTGGTCTCCAGCGTTCACCCACTTTGTCCTCCCAAAACCACAGCCTGATTGTCTGCCAATCCACCATCTTATGGGAAGTGTAGTCCCAAGGCTGGTGCCTCCTTCCTAATTGATCTCTATCTGTTAAGGATCATCTCAACGCCATACAGAAATGAATGCTCTTCTTTAGTTTCCTTTTTCCTTTTTTTCTTTTAGTCAGATTCTCACTTTGTCGCCCAGGCTGGAGGGTGG
>NW_006957275.1:0-679 GCF_000164805.1 Carlito syrichta
CCTGTGCTCGGACCTGGGTGACAGAGTGTGATTCCAACTCTAAATAATAATAGTAATAATCACCACCACCACCACCAGAAATCATGCCACCCATGCGAGGATTCACCCTCAAGGATGGGAGAGTAAAAGGAACTTTCCAGCCTGTCATTTGCGGGAGGTTACAAAGGTGGCCACCGGGCACGTCCGTCCTGTAACTTCAGTCACACGCCTCAGAAGGCCTGCCTCTGCCCTCTACACTCGTACCTCAAGCAAAGATGTGTGTGAGCTCAGGGAACAGAGGGCACCACGCTAAGGCAGCCCTCGGACACAGAGTGATCAGCCGGAACTTCAGATTCCACCAAGCCTGACTTGATTTTGGGGACCTCTTGCCGAGACGAGGTCTGACCACATTGCCCAGGCTGTTCTCCATCCCCTTGGCTCAGACAGCCTCCGGCCTTGACCTTGCAGGGCACGGGACTGATGGCCATGAGCCATGGTGCCTGGCCTGGACTTGCACTTTCTTTCAGCTGGGGTGATGCAAAGGAACTCCCTGGGACAAAGGCCACCACATCACGTGTAGTCTGTACCATGGATGCCACAAAGCTCGACTTCAGGGTTTGCATTCTAGTGAGATGAGGTCTTGCTACATGGCCCAGGCTGGTCTCGAATTTCTGGACTCCAGCAATCCCTCGTCTCAGCC
>NW_006957276.1:0-715 GCF_000164805.1 Carlito syrichta
TGTTTGCCCTAAGTGCAGACAATATTCGTACTAGCTAGCTAAGGATACAACCAACATTTCTGACTTTTCAACTATATAATTTCTTCAATTTCATTAGTTTGTCTTGTCACCCATTTTAGGATGCCAGTTTCCTGAAGGTACACATATTATGTGAAGGAAAAATAATGATTAGCCAATGGCCTCCAAGGGTTTGAGGAAACTAGTCCTGGGTGATCAGAAGAAAGGACAGTAGACTACTAAAACCCCCGATGTTTCCGAATAAAACTCAATTTATATACTGTGCAATTAACATCCACAAAAAATGTTCAGCATCAGGCAGGAAGGTAGATTAGTCAAGCTGAATCCCAATCTGGAGAGCATTGAGAATCTGCAGCTCCCATATTTGGAGGTGAGGTACAGATTCCTAACAACATTACCCCATTCTCATCCTCACTGTATATCCATATGTTTATCCATATCTACATCTGCAGCCCCACACACTCCATATCCACAACTCCATTCCTAGCTATATCCATATACATATCCACATTCCTATCCTTGCTCCTTCCCCATCTATCTCTCCATCCAAATCTCCATTCCCATTCACATCCACATCTGTGTTCACATCTCACCTCCATGCCCATCCACCTGCATTTTTCTACATCCACACTTCCATCCACCTCTCTATTTAAGTTCTTGCACATCTTGGCATAAAGCCACCATTGCTAAGGTCCAC
>NW_006957277.1:0-744 GCF_000164805.1 Carlito syrichta
CCACAAGGATTTGTATGGTCAGAACCTCGATTACAACTATCAAGAGGACCACAAAGTTCCTGGGGATCTCTAATGACAGATTTAGGGTATCCACGGAGCCAGTAGCTCTGAAAAATGTAGGGACCTTAAGGCTCAGATTGCTGATTAAACCATATGAAGAGGCCCTGTAGATTCTGGTGAATGAGGACTCCTAGAACCGGATTTCCTTTTTGTACTCAGGAAGATGTTTTTCCCTGATTTTCCCTCGTGATGTGGATGCCAAAACTCTGTATGCTAATAGGCAGATGCCCAGATGTTTTCCAGGGTGTGGAACCCATGAATCTTGATTACCCTTAAAAGTACCTAATAAATATTTGGCAACCTCAAAACACCAGGCCCCTATTCGAATTGAAAGACAAACGGAAGTTTTAGGATTACAAGGTACATCTTAAGACAAGAGTTACCTTCAAATATGGCAATAAGATTTTTGCGTCCTGGAAACTGACCTTTGTTGTCCTGAGGACCCCAATGAACTTGTATATCCACATTCTCGGTTACAACTGCCAAGAAGACCAGAAGGTTGCTGAGAATCTATAATGAAAAAATTGTATAACCAAAAGACATGTAGCATTAATAATGTGGGGAATTAGAAGCCCAGATTCCAGATTAGCCCTTATAATATAGCCATGTAGACTTCTTGGATTGCGACCCAAATACCCAGATTCATTTTATTCTCAGTAAGACACCCGCACGTTACCTGACGAT
>NW_006957278.1:0-611 GCF_000164805.1 Carlito syrichta
CCAGCTGGCTAGCCAGCTGACTTAACTATGTTACTTAACTAGCTAGTCAGCTGACTGGACAGCTGACATAACTAGCTAGCTACCTAGCTAGCCAGCTGTATAGCCAGCTGACTTAACCAGGTTACTTAACTAGATAGCCAGTTGGCTGGACAGCTTACTTAACTTGCTAGCTACCTTGTCAGAGACTGGCTCTGACTGAGGGTCATTGGGCTTGAATTGGGGAATCAGGAATGGCGAAGAAGAAACAACTCAGAGGCAGTTCTTCTGGGTCAGGTCTGGCCAAGACCGTTCCAATTTTATTCAAACTCTTTCCAGCTTATATACCATTTTTTTCTAACCTCCAGCAGTATGGCAAACACCTGCTGGGGGCTTACACGTCTCATGATGTGTAACGTACTTCACAAAAGATTTATGCTCAAGGTAACAACTGACAATCAAAATTCCGTGATGTATAACATGCTTTACAAAGCTTACATTAAAATAGCAAGTGCATGATTTTAACAATAGTTTTACAAACTGCTTTCTATAAGATTTAATGAATAATCTATGTTTCATAAAATATCCTATTTTTACTTAATGTAGTATTTTCTATTAACTTTCTATGATTTAAC
>NW_006957279.1:0-6431 GCF_000164805.1 Carlito syrichta
GCAGACCTTATGAGGAAGAGGAAGTGCATGATGATAGGCCGGTCATTGGCAGACCAAGGAATTAACCTTCCACGAGAACCCAGATGTTCATCTGGTGTAAAGCACAGAATTATGTCAAGTGTCTGGATGTGTGGTGGTATTTCAAATCCTGCAGTAGTAACTTGATAAGTTGAAGATACTCAAGACAAAAACCAGTATATTATTTTTTGGGTTTTTTTTGAGTTGGAGTCTCACTCTGTCACCCAGACTGGAGCGCAGTGGCCGCTCCCGGCCACCGCAGCCTCAACCTGCTGGGCTCCGGTGATCCTTCCACCTCAGCCTTCCGAGTAGCTGGAACTACAGGTGTGCACTACCACGCCCGGCTAATTATTTGATTTATTGTGGAGATGAGGTCTCGCCAAGTTGCCCAGGCGGGTCTCGAACCCGCGGGCTCAGGCAATCCACTCATCTCAGCCTCCCAAGGCGCGGGGTTACAGGTTGAGCCACCGAGCCCGGCCCAGTATATGTTTTAACGTAAGTCAAAGCTGAGGCCTGCGCGGCTGCCTTGATTGTCCCAAGAGAGAGCGGCTAGAGATTAAGAAAAACACAGACACAAAGACATAAAGAGAAGCTAAGGCCAGGTGGGACACTTTCCTCTGATGGAGAAGTGATCCCGAACTAGCTCAGCATGTTTATTTTATAATCAAGCACAAAAGAAGGTGGGAGGCATACAAGGTCTATGAGGGAGCTATGACGGAATTTTGTTGCTACCTAAATGGCAAGTGTTCCGCAGTTATCTTGTTGCTAAGGTTGTATTTGTACTATTTTCACCCAGATGTGTGGGCTCTGAGACATTGTTCCATGTAGCAGGCTGCATCCCTTGCTCTTTGGCTAGGTGTGGAGCAACAAAGCGGGACCTTGCCTTCACTTGGGGCCTTGCCTTTGCTCGAGGCCTCCTGTCCGGACAATGCTCATCCACTCCCCACAAATCAACGTAAGTGGACACATCTGTGAACGGCAACAAGAAAACATTGTAGCAGGCAGCTACACCTTTCTTTACTGTCAATATGATGTGCAGACCAGTGCTCATTTCAGGGTCAGGGTAAAAGCTGAGTGGCACCCAACTAGGGACTCGAGGGGCAGGGAGCCACACCTTCTGCTGAAACACTCTCCTAGGACTGCCCAGGGAGCCCGTGTTCATCATAACACACTTTATTGATCAGGCGAATTCCTTCATTCATTACTTTATCCATTCGTCACTTATCTCTATAAACTCATGCAGTAAACAAATGGAGTGAGGCGGTAAGATACAGTGCAATCAATAGGGATTTAGTAAGTCATCCATCCTTCCCAGTTGGAGCACACATGTTGTGCTAGGCTCTGGGACTGGGAGGAATGAGGTGTGCTCCCTTCCCTCCAAGCAGATCATGGTCCAAGAGAGAAGACTGGTCAAGAACACATGTGTGAGGTCTTGGGATAAGGGAGGATAATAGAGATATAATAGGGGGATAATGGAGATGCTTGTGCAGGAAGGGTCCAGTGGAAGGAAAAATCTACATTTTTGTGGGCTCGGAAAAGCCTTCAAAATATAAAACTACAGTCTCTTTAGGGTGAAGAAATGATATGGTAAAAGCACAGAGACATAAGAAAACGTGGCAACTGAAGAATCCTTTAAAAATATGAATTTCAGGCAATAGACTATAAATTCATCAAAATAACAAGTGAACTTTTTTGCTTTACAACGTAATTTTTTAAAATAAGTATTTTTGACATAATTAAACTTTCTAATTTTCTGTCTGTTATTTTATCTCTTATAATAATGGAAAGACTTTTATTTGAAATATTGGCATAATTACAGAAGATGAGGCGATCCTATGCATGTCAAAAAATGTTATTTTTCAGCTGAATCTGGTGCTTCTCTGTTTCTCTCCTCTTCTGCATTTTGATTTTTTTCAAAGCAGAAATTATAAATAGAGCTGATTAATTATTTTTCTTCTGTATTTTATAATAATCTATTCCCTTTTACTTGTCAAATAAATGACAGACTATTGTTATGAAAGAAATTAATGGCAAAAAACTTAGATAAATAGTCAATGTGATCATCAAGTTAGTGTATAATCTTAGTGCAGTTACACCTACTATATACTGTCGCCTATTTGAAAAGACAACTGAAAACCTCAATTGCGGCATCATCATTGAGTTGGAGAATGGAGAAAAAAACAAGTAAAAGGAGTTCTTATAATCGTTAATCCACAGAATGACCTTGGGTTTACAGCTTCACTATGCCAGTCATCACATTAACCACTGGTAACTCAAGAAAAAATAGCAGGAACAACTCCAATCATATATTTCATGGAGATGAAAGTAGAGTTAATGAGAAAATGTTAGTAAAACATTTTAAGCTCCTTTGTAGGAAGACACTATGTAAATACAAGACAATATTATTAGTCATTTTAATGGGTTGGGGATTTTTAATGCTTGAGAAAGATACTCTGTTTGTGTTATGCTGGCTTTGCCCTGCTGTATGTGCATTGGTTTATAACACAGAACAGGTGTTTTAAACTTCCAATTTTCTATTATCTCTGCACATTGGGGAAGTGGCTATCTCAACCAGCAGCTCTGCTCTTAAAGTGCCAAAGGGAAGGTTTGATACTGAATTGCTTTTGAATTCCATGGCTATGGGCAGTGTGTTGAGAAATGTATTATTTATTATCGCTATGCACAAAAGAAAATCACAATAAAAAAGGCAAATGCTGAACTAGAGAATATAACCCATCAGTTGGGTCGCTGGCTGCAGAAATCCCAGTGCAAACATTCTTATTGCAATAACTCAGCAGTCCCACTCCCCTTACCCTCACAGGCAATAAAAGGCCAAGCAAATCATTACAAGTTCAATCAAAGAAAAAAGCTTTCGAGGATGACAATCCACTGTTCATTTCACATAACTGCAAAGAGTTATGCTGGAGCCCTGAATAGTACAGCAGTGTCATAAATTTCTTGGGCAACTAGACTTTACCAACGTATTTCAAACAGTGAAACTTCAGGTCTAAGTTTGTGAGAATATGTCCAGAGGGGCACACTTCTACTTTTCTCTGGCAAATAGATCCACATGGGCAGTGCTGCTGAAAAGAAAGTTTTAAGGCAAAAACAAGTCTTATTGTTCCAAGGACTGCAACACCCTGGAATAAGCACTGCCCTTCACAAATCTCCCAGTTTGAATCACACTGGACACAAAATGATTAACCTAAGAACTGGCCTCATTTCTTCTCTGTCTGAGTTTCTCAAGAGTTGGTGCCAACTCCTTGTCCTCACTGATCACATTTCTGTACTCCTTGGCTCACTTTCCTTCTCCATTCTGTCTCCTTCCTTCTTTCTTGCTAGCTTGCAGTGCCTAGATTCAGAAGCATATGCTCTTCCTGACATAGGAGAAAAGGCTTCTTCTTGACTTAATCTCCCATAAGTGATCCCAGGTCACGTCATCTCTCAGCACTGTCTATTCATTGAATCTGCAGATCCTGAGGCTATCTTCCTGTTTCTTCTCCTACCTTAACTTTGGGCCCTGCCCCTTCCCTTTTCTCATAAAGCTGTGTCTTTGTTGTGACCTTCATCTGCTTGACTCTGCCCTGGTCTCTGGCCCTCTTTATTTACAGTCTTTTCCCATAACTTGGACCTCACAATTGGACAAGAACGCTCTCTCTAGTACTCCCCAATTTCCTGCACCTCTGTCCTCCCATTGCCAAGACATGGCCAGCTTGAAAATGGAATTAACTCCTGGATCTCCACGTTCCTGCTTCCTGTTAGGAAATGTTGCATAGTGGTGGTGACAGCACTGTGGCACATAGACAAGTTCCAACCTCAGCCAGAGTTTTATGACATTTTAGAGAAATTCCAACTTTGTTATTAGACTCTTATTTCTTCTTATGTCCCCAAATTGTCTTTTTTTACCCCTCCCATCAGATGATTTTTAACATTTAAATAATTACTGTTTGAGACATTAGCTTTTCTAACTTTTCATACTTCAAGTTCAAAGTCTATATTCACAACATTGGTAACTAGGAGTAATAATGAAAATATTTAACAACCAGGGAGGAACTGGACTTCTCTCCAACTCGTGTCTGTTTCAGATATATCTGTCCAACCCTATCAAATTGAGCTTCTTTGAGCAAAGGCATGAAGTCTAATTTATAGTCCTAAATTGTAGCATGGTGCCAAGAAAAGAGAGAAGATATTAGATTGGTGTCTTGTGAACTAAGCAGGTCATTATTTTGCTTTTACATCATGGATGTGTTGGGTCTATTTTTAGTCATTTTACTCACGTAGCTCATTCTCTACACTTACTAGTTTCAAATAGTGTATCCTAGTTCTGGAGAGGAGGATGAGAGTTATTGAGAGTTATTGAAACATGTTTCCCAAGTTTGGGTTCAGAAAACATGATCCCCCTTTTGTTTTTTTGCTAAGTATTGGAAAGAAGTTTAAAAAGCTATAAGTGTTTGAAGATTTTACAAGCTTAGGAAATATCTTAAAGCATAGCAGAAAAGGTCTACTTTTATTATTATTTTTTATGCCTCCTTTTACTTATACTTGAAGGAAGGAGTTTTTAATCTAATTGGAATGAAGCAATATATTGCCTTATCTGGAACTCACATGGAATATTCATATGTATTTTCAGAAGAACTATCCCAATGTTTTGCAGCATCGTATGCAAAGTTTTTGACATAGTTGTCTTCTTTCCTCCTCCAACTTGTTGCTAATTTGGCACTGCATATCTGTTTTGTGTTGTTTTCTAGTAAAACCAAGAAGGCAGCTTCATTAAGGCAGTATATGGCTTTTGTAAAATTACTTTTAATAATACACTTTTCATTGTATTACAAAAGACAGGTATTGATACACAAGCAAAATTTCTCTGTGTTTCTTCTTTCAATCTGAGTCTGAGATGTACCCTTCATGCTAAATTTCTATAAACATACCTCTGTTAAGATAAATTGCAGTGCCTTTCTCTTAAAAGGATTCCAAATAAGCAACAGTATATCATGCAACCAGTTTTTCAATATTGCAAATCTGCATAAGAATAACAGCAAACATTATACAGAAAACAGGTCTTTGAAATTCTGGAGGAAAAAAATAAATTCAGAGGACATGCAGTAATGAGCTGCAATGAAGAATTAGGATTAAGATGGTAATTTTGCTTGAGAAAAATATCTAAAGATTTTAAGATTTATTTTTTATTGCATTGTGCTTAGAATTTCTTTCAAAATATCTACCAATAAACCTGTTTCATATAAAAATGTAGCAGAGTCAATGGAAATATATATTGTCTCAACCTCATTTAGAAACAAATCCTTCTTTTAGGAATAAGTACAATGACAACATTTTAATTACCCCACTTTGCACAAGTTCCTCTCCATAGAAATAGTGTTCAAATATGTTATTTTAAAATTTTGACATTAATAAACTACTAGGAATAGACATGTACATATAGAAAACATTGTTTTTCTTCCCTAAACTTTAAGACCAATTAATTAAAGATATTTCATCAACTCAATAAATTTTTGTCAAAATTTTTAGTTCCAAGTTAATTTCTTTTGTTTTTCTTCTGATTTTGTTTGACAAAAAATAAATAAATAAAAACTGAATTTAGTATCTTTTCCAACAAAACTTCATTCAGGTGGTACCAAAGAGAACATTGCAAATGTTAAGAAAGATAGAGACATGTAAATCTTTCAAGGTAAAACAGATAATACCTCAGGTTCAGTATCAAACTCTTTTCAGTCTAGACCAAATTCAGAAGCATTTCACATAATAATAAATACATAAGGAATGCTTTATAATACTATTAACACTACTATGTAAATTTGAATCAACTTTCAAAGTTTAATTTTGAGTTTACTGCAAAGAGTTCTTGTTAACTTTGAAAATAACCTGTTCACAGCAGTAGACAGAAGCTATGAACAGCTTTGTGATGTGGCTAGAAATTTTATTTTATTTGTTGTCAGCAGTTCTCTACAATCTTTGAAGGCTGAAATGAAAAATTATTTAGCATAAGTAATCTCACAATTCACTACTATTTTATAATGCAGGATTACTGAATATTATACATGCTTAGTAAATGAATGAAAAGGTTTGAAATTGTGAATATTTCACAGTATTATGGCAATCAGGGTTGAATCCCTGATTTATAGTCTTTACTATACAAAATTGCTAACACAAAATTTCACTGCCCTACTTTGAAGTTGATTAGACAACTTGACATGAAAATTCCAATGAGCAAAGAGAGTTACAAATGAATGGTTAACATTATTTTGTATATTTTTCTATCAATATACTCTTACATTTCTGATAAGGATAGATATGAGAATGTTCCATTATCCAAACATTCTTATTTTTTTATCTCTAACTGACTAGAAGTAGATAGTTAGATGACAGCTTGACAGATGAGAGATAACTAGATAGAT
>NW_006957280.1:0-4562 GCF_000164805.1 Carlito syrichta
AAGTTGATAGCATCTTAATTTGCATACAAAACCACTATACTTGTACCCTCCTGTCCATCATCACATTTTTATAATTTTATATTCTTGTTAAAAGTAATTTATGCTCCACCTTGAGAATGTTAGCTTAATCTACATATGTCTTTATATTTACCTTTACCTGTTAGATTTATGCTGTCATTTATTTTCATGTTTCCATTTAGCATGCGTTCACTTCAATTCAAAGAACTCCTTTAAGCGTTTCTTGTAAGGCAGTTCTAATGGTGACAAACTCTCTCAGTGTTGCTTTGTCTGGGAACGACTTCATCACTCCTTAATTTCTAAAGGACACATTTGCCTGGTATAGTATTCTTATTTGGTAGGTTTTTTGTTTGCTTGTTTTGTGTTTTGTTTTCATTTTGTATTTTGTATATATTTTCCCACTCTCTCCTGGCCTGCAAGTTTTCTGCTTAGAAATCTGCTTATATTCTTATGATGATTCCTGTATATGTGAAGTGTTACTTTTCTCTTGCTGCTTTCAAGATTCTTTGACTTTCACAGTTTGATTACAGTGTGGCTCAGTGTAGTTGTCATTGGATTTATTCTTTTTTGGAAGACTCTGAGCTTCATGAATCTGAATGTGGATTTTTGGAGTGACTTAGTTAAGATGTATGCAGATCATGTTACTCCTCTGTTAAAAACTTCCAATGATTTTATTTATTTCATTAGCAATAGCCAATTTATTAAAACAGTCTACAAGGCTTTAGTGAATTGTTTATCCCCTACCTGTTGGACTTCATAGTTTAATATCTTCCTTTTTGCTTAGTCTGTTCCATCTACAACTGATGTTCTTCAAATACTCTTAGTATTTTCCCACCCAGGAATTTGGCACTTGTTGCTCCCACAGCACTGAACACTTTCATTCCAATATCCTGCATAGATTACCTTCTTTAGGTTTTTGCTCAAACATATTTTACTAATGAGCTCTATTCTGGCCATCCTGTCTAAAATTTCACCATCATTTCCACCCTTTCCCAAGAACATATAAACACTCCCTCTTTATTTTTCCTGCATTCTGATTATTTTTCTTATTACCACTTTTAATTGACTATGTATATTCTTAATTTTTTTACCTCCTTCAAGTAGAATGTAAGCTCACTGAAGAGAAAAACATTTGTCTGTTACATTTATTCCTACATTCCCAGAAGTACAAACCTCTCAGAAAATATTTTTTGAGTGAGTTAATGAATCATTAAATATAAGAACACACTGAACTCTAGAAAGATTGAGGTAGAAAAAGTTGTACAATAATTTAATGAGATAGAATTTTATTTCTAGGGTCTTGGGATGCAATACCATTTGCAGTGTTTCAACTCAGCTTTATTTTCTGGGCTTGTACCTTTTTACAAAAAGAGCTCCTTTTTTATATCTTCTTTTGGAAGAATAATGCTCATGCAAATCATGCCAATTTGAGCTGTCAATATTCTAAGTATAATTGGCTAAGATATAAGTGATGCTCTGTATTTCCTGGAGGAAAGAAAAACTACCTTTTAGTTTCTTATCACTTCATTTTTCAACATTTCATGATTAAGTACCTATGGGAGAATTTGAACTTCTGTAAAATAGAGCTTTTCGAAAATCAGGTTCATCCAAAATGTGATTCATAATATTTCTGATTAATAAAGCATATATAAAATAAAATTGAAGGTTGTGGGAAACCAATTTCATAGGGGATTCAAAGATCCAAATTGTACTTTGTTTTGTATACTGAAGCTGCATTTTCTACCCACTGTTTCCAAAAAGATGGGAGTTGTCTACTTGAAAATAGTAGTAATGGGTATAAAGAAGAATTCAAAACTTTTGTACAGGTACATTTACTATAGGCTTTTGTTATTATTTTTGAATTCTGAAAAAAGGACAGCTTTTTCATGTTTTGCTAAGGGATTTGTGGACCTGAGGACACCAGGCCAGGTGCGGCATGAGAGGGCTCTATGAGGCTCAGCTCCTGTGTTAGTACAGGTTGGGGAAGAGGTGCTGCATGGGGCAATATCAAAACCCTAAATCTCAGCACCAGGTAGAACCTGGAGGGCGACTGGTTCCATCTACTCATTTCTCAGCTTTGACGTTAGTTGACTTTGTGACCTTGGCTACCTGCTTCTTTTCCTGTTATTATTCTTGTTATTCATCAACTTTATGATATTGTTTGGTGCTGGGGTTCAGAACCTGGATCACCTCAAGTGGTCTTCTTATGTTGCGTTAGGAAAAGTCCCATTCCACTAAGGTGATTGTAGGCAGGAGCAGAATTGTGAGCAAAGCACATTCACTCACTGCACATCAATTTCTATTTTCAGGATAGCCAATGCATGGCAGACATCATGAATGAATCCCAGAGCTCTTTACACTATGCCAGAAGATAGTCTCAGACTACTTTTCTCATTCAATCAGAATTGACAGGTGAGAAAAACACTTATCAGCCTCTCCTTGGATAGGAGGCTGTCTCTAATCTCAGGCAGCAATACCATGGAGTAGGGTTTAGATTTTTAAGAAGCTCCTTTAAGGAGCTGACCTGTCTAGCCTCCTCATGAGGCCCAATGAATCTTCTTCTAACTGGAAGGAGAAGGACCTATTCCGATTCGCGACCCTACCTCTTGGACAAGTATAGATGTGGATGATCAAGTCATGAATGGTTAGAGCCCAAAGGGGCAAAGATCAGCTGTCCTGTGCTTGATGGTGTTCTGTTTAGTACTCCAATCCAAAGGCTGTTCTATTGACATCAACACATTGTCTTTCTTATGGCCATTAACATATAAGCTATGTTACCAAGCCTAGTTTCATTCATCATGTATTTGGCAGATATTTACAGGCACCTATTATATGTCAGACACCGTGCAGTGGATAACAATTGCAGCTTATAGAGTAGGGACCTGGCCTCTGGACTGGTCTCCTTCCATAAAGACCACAAGATTCCTGTGAAGTCACCAACATTCTGATTTAATATGTGGATGGCAAAAACTCACCTGCCTCCTCACTTTAGATGACCTCATTCTTGAAAGTCTCAGAGAAAAATTTCTGAATGCATGAAATGCATAACCTCAAGGAAAAATATAAACATAAAATTCAGGAGTTAACACTGATATTTTCTTCCAAATGCAAACTTACTCTAGTGTAAGTTTCCCTGAAGCATCTGTTAACCAATCTAATCATATCTTATCCTTTGAAAGTTTCCTGGGGTCACTACTTGACTGCTGATCTGAAAACCTGTAGGCTGTCTGATGGCTGTCTTAAAACATTGCTTCCTGTTTTCAGTTTGTGGACAGACCTTACCAAGGAGGTGTTTGAAGTCATACCTGGCTGTCTGAAAGACACCTCCTTTCACAAGTGTCTAAAACATTATCTGGCATACAGTAGATGTCAATCAATATCTGCTGGAGTAAAGAATAGAGGGTTCTCCTCATTTCTGGGATGTTTGTTTAAAGGTCCCACAGACCACACTGTCAATGTGTCCAAAGACTAAACTCAGAATCCACCCCAAATCCTACCCTGCTCCTTACCCAGATTCTTGTTTCAGGAAATCGCACCACCAGCCTGCAGTTGCCCCCACCAGGACACTGAGTGTATTCACGTCTCATGACTATACCTGATGAAATACCTTTTAAATTTGTCAATCTCTTTTGCCTTTATTGCTATGAACTTTGTCCAAGTCCCCATTGCCTCCCCCCAATCATGGCCAAAGTCTCCCAGCCTCCTGCCCTGCTCTTCTGGGATGCAGGCTCCTCACAACATGCAAATCTAGTTTTGCATCTCTCCTGCTGAGATCCTCCAATGTCTCCCCAGAGCTCCAGGGCAAAAGCGGAAACCTCTTAGAATGGTTAATCAGTTCCTGCTCATCTCTTCAGCCTAGTCCTTCAACACTTCCCCCAAGCCCTTCTCAACAGCTTGGACCTGCTGGGTCCTGCTTCCATCTCTTGTGTGCACTGCTCCCTCTCCTGAATGCTCTCCTGGCCTTTCTGCATGCTGAGCTCCTACTCATCCTTCAGGATAAGCTTAGTTGCTGCTTTCTCTGGGGGAGTTGGGTCAGTGACTCATCCCTTGGCCACCCTGGGATCACCCACTAGAATTCCTTCAGCAGTGACTTGTGGCTGTTTCCTCAGGTATCCTCTGCACAACATAACAGGAGCACAAGCTATTGTGCAAAGGTACTCAGTAAAATACTAGTTGAATGAATGAATGGCAACATAGGTAAGAGGATTTCCAGAAACACAATGCACTCTATCATGCTGACCAAGGAAATGAAAAAAAAATTTTGAGTCACCTATTCAGAGCCTAAAGACAGTCATCCCATGAAAGCCAACCAGCCAAGAGACACTTTTGACCACAACTGGTCTGTATCATGCAGTGTCAACTTTGCCATGCTGTCTCCAAGGATCCTGGAAACTTCACGGGGCAGGGTGCATGAAGGAAGCTTTGGGTGGGAGTCATGGCCAGGATACTACCAACTACATGCTCCGTTTTCCAAGAGGACAGGATGGCTATAAGTAACTCAGCCTCAGGAAGGTGGTGGAAACTTGTTTACCCTTTGGGAGCCA
>NW_006957280.1:5644-14707 GCF_000164805.1 Carlito syrichta
CTTGCCTATGTGAAAGTTGTCGGAATCAAAATGGAATTATGTGTTAAAAACCCTGATGGAGCTGGGTGCAGCAGTATGTGCCTGTAGTTCTAGCTACTTACAAGGCTGAGGCTAGAGGCTTGCTTGAGCCCAAGGAGCTGCAGTGAATCATCGTCATACCTGTGAACAGCCACTGTACTCCAATGGGTGCAAAGCAAGACCTTGTCTAAAATAAAATAAAATAAAATGACAAACAGGCAGAGAAGACCACAGAGAGAGGGTTCTCATGCAAAAATGCCCAATAAAAAGAACTATCCCAAAGACTGCAAAAACACAACCCTACTCAAATGTCATCACAACCTTACACACAAAGAAATACTTCTACAGACACATCTGCCTGGAAACCGCCTTTCCAACCTCAAATGAATGTCTTGTTTTTGATCCTTGTAGTCAAGGATAATTATCTCAAAACGATTATGTAAACCTCCTCAGTTATTCTTTATAAACCTCTGTTTTCCTCTCCCTCCCTGAATTGGCACATAGTCTATTATGGCATGCATATTCCCAGTGCAATTCCTGTTTCCAAATAAACATCATTTTGTTTTAAAGGGTCTGCCTGTTTGTTACTTAAGTTGCTACCTCTATGACATGGATCATCAATCTCTAGTCCCACTTGCCTGAAACTACTCTCTAGTAAAAAATAAATCTAGAAGTTCCTACTTTACATCCTAACTCTAAGCATGACCTCCTCCCGCTCCTAGAACAGACTTAACATTGCAGGCAGAATGGGGAAAAGCACCAAGCAGGGTCACTAGCTGGGAAAAGGGAAAGCTCTAGGCTCTGGGTCCCTTTTCCTAGGGCCACAGCCCCACCTGCGCCTTAGTGAGAGTGTTGGAGTTTCCCTACCCCAGCCTCAACCTGAATTGTACTCCTCTGTGCTGGACCTCTTTTTTAGAGATAGGATCTCACCATTAGCCTAGACAAAGTATGTATGAACAAAACTCCATCTGCAAGAAAAACAAAAATCAATTAAGAGGGTCTTAAACTAAAAAGCTTCTGCACAACAAAAGTAATAATCCACAGAGCAAATTGGCAACCTGCATTATGGGAGAGGAGATTAGCAAACTATGCATCTGAAAAAGGACTGATATCCAAAATCTACAAAGAACTCCAACAATCCAGAACAAAGCAAATAACCCCATTAAAAAGTGGACAAATGACATGAACAGACATTACTCAAAAGAAGATATACAAATGACCAACAAACATGAAAAAATGCTCAACATCATTCATCATCAGGGAGATGCAAGTAAACAAAACCACAATGAGATACCATCTTTCAGCAATCAGAATGATCATTGTTTAAAAAATCAAAAAACAATAGATGCTGGCATGGATGCAGAGAAAAGGGAACACTTATGCATTGTTGGTGGGGGTGTAAATTAGTACAACCTCTATGGACAGTGGTATAGAGATTACTCAAAGAACAAAAAGTAGATCTACCATTTGATCCAGCAATCCCACTACTAGGGATCTACCCAAAGAAACAGATGTCATGTACAAAAAAGACACCTGCAGTCACGTGTTCATTACAGCACAATTCACAATCGCAAAGATGTGGAAACAACCCAAATGCCCATTAACTGATCAATGGATAATGAAAATGTGCTATATATACACTGTGGCATGCCATTCAACTATCAAAAATAATGAAATGTCTTGTGCAGGAACTTGGATGGAATTGGAGAAGATCATCCTACGTTCTGACTCAGAAACAGAAAACCAAACACTGCATGTTCTCACTTGTAAACTAAGGATCTGCAAAGCCATAGAGAATGGCATAATGGACACCAGAGACTCAGAAGGGGAAGGGGAGAAGGGGTGGAGGGACAAAAATATCACAGGTGAGGGTGGTGGGTACTCTTAAAGCCCAGCCCTAAAACTATATGTACCCCCTAAAGCAATTGAAATAAAGAAAAATAATTTTAAGAGATCAGGTCTCATTCTGTTGCCTAGGCTGGAGTGGGCAATCATAGCTCAGTACAGCCTCCTGGCTTCAAGCAATCCTCCCTCCTGGACCTCCCATGTAGCTAAGACTATAGGCATGCACCACCACACCCAGCTGTTTTGGATCTCTGAGTTTAGATGACCAGCATGCACCGATAAATGCCAGAGAACCCCAGAGATACCACTTGGTGCATATTTATGGAGTGTTTATATGTGCCAGACACAAGCCTAAGCTCTTTACATGAATTACATCATATAATTCTTACAGCAACCCTGTAAGACAGCATTCACGATTTGCAGATAAAGAGGTTGTTTGAAAAGGAGTTAGCATTTCCTCACATCTCAGACCCTCCTTTCACATCCCATGCCCCAGTCCCTGTGAAGGGACCAAGACAAGGAGACCAGCAACCTGAAGATCCTATGCATCATTTCTGAGTGGCTGATCCAGGAGCTTGCTGTGTTATGGAAACCCTAGACACAAGCAGAAGTGCCAGCCAGCGGAGCACCACCTAGGTCATGGGCCTATCAGAAGACGTAACGTGCTTGAAATAAATGAGAAGCTGGGAGTGAGTTACCTCAGCTTTACACTGGAAGTGACCATTTACTATGAACTATAGATCAGTCCAACTCCTGTCCGAGGAGACAGCGCCCCCAAGTGGGAAGAGTAACAATAACAGTATCAAGGACAGCATCAAGATCAAGAGCATAACCTGTTGGTTGGGGCAGGCAGAGAGTCATGGAGCACTTTAGGGGGCACACGCATGTTGCATGGTGCAATTCCAGGTTCCCTTCGGCCTTAGAGCCTGTCATATGACTCTTGCCTGTTGTCTGAAGGTACACAAAAGTTGTTGGGAATAAGCCTTTATTACCT
The DNA here is from genome assembly GCF_000164805.1 of Carlito syrichta. Classification (NCBI taxonomy): domain Eukaryota; kingdom Metazoa; phylum Chordata; class Mammalia; order Primates; family Tarsiidae; genus Carlito; species Carlito syrichta. Next base: position 8,502 of record NW_006957280.1, read on the forward strand.
AAATTAAATGAAATCATTAGTATGCTTTAAGAAGTTTCTTACAATCACATGGAATACATTTCTATTGTGAAGATTTTTTAAAAATATAAGTTTGTGTTTATTAAAGACAATCTGTTTGTCCCACACTCTGATAGGCTGCACCAATGGCTGCATTTCTCTATCTCTCCCTGTGTCCACATCTTTTGCATTAGGACTGCACAGTTTTTATCCACTTCTGACCCTTCTCATACCTACGGGATGGTCCCAGGGAAGAGCCTTCTTGCAGATGTGCTGGTGATAGCCCCTCTAGCCCACCAGAGTAGCCCAGAGTGTATTTTCTGTTCCTTGAGTTTGGCCATGTGACGTACCTTGATTAATGAGTGGATGCGATGTCAGGTGAAAAGTTTGAAAAGGGCTTGAGGGACTTTGTTTCCATGCCCTCTGCTGTCACCATGATTAGCATGTGCCCAGGCTAGCCCACCATCTCAGAAGGACAGCAAGCTTGTGAAGCGGAGCCCAATGACTCTGGCAGAAGGAGCCCTGATCAGTGGAGAAGGGATATGTGGGCAAACAGCCTGTCCACAGTGCTGTAGGTGTGAGTTGCCTCTGGATGCAGTTTCCCAGCATTAAAAAGAAAAAGCAGGCAGATCTGTAAAGCTCTCCCAGGAAGATGATGCCCAGAACAGTTCCCCTGCAACTACTGTGTTGGAGATGAGTTGTTTTGATTTGGGGAAGGTGCAAAGAGGCACAGTAAAACTATGGGGGTGCTGGCTGGCAGAGCACAGGACTGACATGCCCCAAAAGGATGACCAAAACTGCTGCTCAGGCTTTAAAGACAGTGCTCTGTCTGATGAGCATCTATTATTTGCCAGGACTAGCACTAGGCATTTTCAATATATTATTTTGCCCAATCCATAAGATTACTCTTCTAGGGAGGTGCTATTATCACCACTTCACAGGTAAGGAAACAGAGGTCCAAAGAGGTTTGGCCACTAGCTAAAAGTCACAGAAGTGGTTAGCAAAGGGGCACCTCCCCCTACCTCTTGCCTCCTCTTGGCCATGTGATCTCTGCACATGCGGCTCTGCCAGTCAACATGCCCATGCTATAGTTTGGATGTTCGTTCCCTCCAAACCTCATGTTGAAATTTGATCCCTAATGTTTGAGATTGGACCTGCTGGAAGGTGTTTGGCTCACTGGGGAGATCCCCTCATGAATAGATTATTGTTCTCCTTAGGAGGTGAGTTTTCATTCTAGTACCTAGAGAGCTGGTTGTTAAAAGAACCTAGCACCTTCCACTATCTCTTGCCTCCTCTCTGGCCATGCAGTCTCTGCACATGCACCTTCCCCTTCCCTTCCATCATGAGCAGCAACATGTTGAGGCCTCGCCAGAAGCTGAGCAGATGTTGCGCCATGCATCTTGTACCACCTGCAGTGCCCTGAGCCAGATAAACCTCTTTTTCTTTATACATTTCTCAGTTTCAGTATTTCTTTATAGCAACACAAATAGGCTATAACAAGTGTCAGTTCTGTGGTCCCAGGAGAGGAAAGAGAGATCTCACAATGTGGAAAAGGAGTGATCTAGCTGCTGCTCAGATGCCATGAGATTGAGGGAGGGTCAGTTGATGGGTAGAAATGGGCATTTGTGAGGTGTCCATATGCTGAACCAAAACCAAGTTTTATTTGTCAAGACATCAATTGGTCCCTGGATGATAAACTTAGAATGATGTTAGGGTCCAAAGTTCTCAATGTGAAGAAGATTTGGGGGGAAAAATTTCCCTGCACATTTGTCACCACCCACAGATTTCTGACTCTGTCCATGCCTAAGTGATGGTCCAAGAGGGAGCCTTTATGCAGTTGTGTCCATGGCAGCCCCTCTAGCCCATCAGAGTGGTCCAACCATCAGACACTTTCCTTCCCAGGAATGTAGGTCACTCCCTGCAATAGGCCCTTGATCTCCTAATCTGTCTGGGTTCTTCAGAGCTTCATCAAAGTCTATGTTCAGTGCCTTGCACATTTGGGAAAGTGAGAGCAGGTCACCAGAGAAAGGCTGTTTGGGGAAATGCCACTGGTTGGTTGAGTCAACTATCTGGTGCCCAGCTGGGCTTTGTGCAGGTTAGTAATCAAAGAAAGAGAAAAAAATATTTTTTCAACCTCTATAAATGTCAGATTTTTGAACTGTCTAGCAGAAAGGAGATCAAGACAATTTTTATTTTTTTTGAGTTGGAGTCTCTGTCACCCAGACTGGAGTGCAGTGGCCGCTCCCAGCCACCGCAGCCTCGCCTGCTGGGCTCCGGCGATCCTTCCCCCTCAGCCTTCCGAGTAGCCGGAATTACAGGCGTGCACTACCATGCCCGACTGATTTTTTGATTTATTGTAGAGATAAGGTCTCGCTGCCCAGGCGGGTCTTGAACCCGCGGGCTCAGGCAATCCACTCACCTCAGCCTCCCAAAGTTGTGGGATTACAGGCTGAGCCACCGAGCCCAGCTGATCAAGATAAATTTTACAATGCTGGTTAATTTTGAAATATGTCTGATATTTTTCACAAAACATCTTCTCAGGACAAAAATGCTATATTCTGTAGACCTAGAATCTCAAGCTGCAAATTAATTTGGAATTTAGGATCTAGGAAAAGAGGCAAAAAATTAGGGAGAAAGAGTATTTATTTGCAGGTAACGCTAAAAAATCTATAAGCAGGAGTAGTATTATGCTTCAAGTACTGTTCTTTAAGTTCTTATCTTAATTTGTTATTCATAGAGGTGCTAAACTGTGGTAATTTGGGGCAGAGGCTTTTTAAAAAATTGTAAAACACACAAAACATAAAATTTTACCCATTTTATAGTATACAATTTAGTGGCATTTAGTACACTTACAATGTTATACAGCCATCACCACTGTCTAGTTTCAGAACATTTTCGCTACTCCCAAAAGAAATCCAGTGTCCATTAAACTGTCACTCCCCACTCCCCTTTGCCCATGCCCTGGCAACCACTAATCTGTTTTCTGACTCTATGGAGACCTATTTTGAGAATTATTGTATAAGTGGAATCACACAATACATAGTCTTTTGTGAATGACTTTTTTCCCTTAGCACAATGTTTTCAAGGTTCATTTATGTATCAGTATTTCATTTTGTTTTAAGGCTGAATCATGTCCCATTGTGTAAATATACTTCCTTTTGTTCATCCATTCATCAATTGATGGACACTTGGGTTGTTTTCACCTTTTGGCTCTTGTGAATTGTGATGCTATGGATGTTTATGAACAAGTTTTTGTTCAAACACCTGTCTTTCAATTATTTTGATTATACACTCGGGAGTGAAAATGCTGAGTCATTGTGCAGGGACATTTACTTAGAAATTTCCTTGAGGATCTAAGAGGAATGCCAGTGATTTCCTTAAGGGAGAAGGACAATACCCAGCATGGATGTAAACCTTAGGCTGATGACTAACCTAGCAAGGAAAAAGGATACATGAGGGACCCAAAGAAATGGATGTAGTAACTGATTCTAAGCCACCCAGACACAAAGGGAATTTAGGATCTAGGGCAAGAGATGGAGAGACTGTGGGCCATGGAATGGAAACTGAGTTCAAATCTTGTCGTTGCCACCTACTATTTGTGTGACTTGGACAAGTGGCTTAACCTCATGAGGCTTTCATTTCTCATATGTAAAATAGGAATGATGACAATGACAATGATGAAAGTGATGGTGATGCTGGTGGTTGTGATGGTGATGGTAACAGCAAATGTGATGGTGATGATGATGGTGGTGATATCATTTTGCTTCCAATATTGTTAAAAGTATAAAATAAAGTTTGGGAAATATGCCTTAGTATAGTGCCTAGAATGTGGCGGGTGACTTAGAACTGTAGAATCTGAGCTTTGATGCAGCCCTGATAAGGTGTGAGAGGTGAACAATGACTGGCTCAGAGCAAGCCTGCTCTGCTTTCTGGATGGTGTTACCTGGACTTACTCCTTCCAGCAGAGTCAGCCAATAACACTTGAGGTCTTCAGTGGTGCAGGGCCCAGCCCATGTGGAACTAAGTAAAATGACTGCAATCAAGTGCTTCTTCTCCACTACTTGCCTTCCTGTGGAGCTGATCTACCTGCCGGATTCAACATTTTCATGAATGATGGTGGCGATTACACAGGGGGGAAACAATAAGCACCTAGAAGACAAAAGAGCTAAATTTAAACTTTCAATACATTTCCAAAGGGTCTCTTCAAAATGTTATGGATGAGACTGGCCTAAAGAATCTATATTTTGCCACAAAATAATAAGAAGTAAGGTTTGAATGTGAGTCATTTATCAAATCAAGAGACTATCTAGTTTTCTAAAAAGCACATTAGTAGACAGACAATTCTTTGCTGGGAAAATGGCTCAGATAAAGCAAAACAGGGGATACCCATGATTCCTCACCCTCTGCCAAGGTGACTATAAACAGGCTGATTGGTCAGGCCAGGAAACTAAACAAGTGATATTGACAATTAGGCCTAGACAATGGCATAGACCAGAGCTGTCCTGCAGCCCAGTGGTCTGATGCCATCCTAGCTTCAAAGGCCAGGAAAGAAGATGAGTTGGAGAACGTTCCAGCTGTCTCTGAATACTATCAGGGTAGTTTGGTTGCAAGCAACAGAAACATATCTGATTAAGGGTATGCCAAAAAATCATTGTGTGGGGGGAGGGTGAGATTGATTGGAAGGATGGTGATGGGAGGAGGGTGCTCACAGACTCAAAGAGAAAACTGGGGAACTCTCATTGGGAAAGGACAGGAAGCAGTTGTGAGGAACTGGGTGGCATGCATCTTTGGCTATCGAATCATCAGATGCTGCCTCTGGGACAAATCAGTTCCCCAAGGTCAGTCTATGTGTGGTTCAGCTCAATCTAGGTTCTCAGCAAGAGAATCTTACTGGCTTAAATAAGGGGCCTGCCCTTTGTCCTCAGGAGCAGGCAACTTGATGAACTCTCCCCCAATAAGACTGCATGAAATGGAGTCTGGGCAGTTACCCAGAGCAACACAGAAGGGAAAAGGGAAACCAAGCGATCAGGTGCAACCAGCAGTGGCCACAGCACTTGTGGACCAGGATCCTCAGAGCACTCCTGCTTTGCTCCCCAAGGAGTGCTCTGCTGGCATCACAGTCCTGGTGGTGGAAAGTGACTCATTCATTCACGAACAAGCCTTTCCTGTGAGATTGCCATAGGTAAGGATGCAATTGTTGTTTCTAGGAGGCAGCCGTGAACAAAACAGACATGATCCTTGCCTCCTGAAATCTCCATTCTACCTGGGCAAACAGGCTTTTAAAAATCCATCTGTTTATCTTATTTGGATTTTTTTTATTGCAAAAGTAATGTATATACATTGTGATAAGTAAACCAATACAAAGACAGGTAAAGAAAACTTTAACAATAGCTACATAATAGTTTATGCTGTGGATGTGTCATTATTTAGTAGAATATTCCTCTGTTGACAGTCATTCAGGTTGTTTCCTATGTTTTCTTCCCATAAACAACGGGAACAATAAACATACACTCACATGTTATTTAGGTAGCTTGTACACATGTGTGTACATATATCTATAAATCTATACATGTTATCCATATAATATCAAAATACATAAATATGTATCAATGTGTGTTATTGCTTTAATTTCTACAAAATAGATGCTTCAAAGTTGTATCATGTCAGAAATATGTATCTTTAATTGAAATAGATAATTCTATCACCAGTTAATGTTTCTTTTTATTCTCACACCATCTCAAGTACTGAGTATTATCATTATATTTATTTTTGCCAATCTGGTGATGGATGGTTTCAGATTGTTATTTTAATTTGAACTTCCCTACCAATAAATGTATTGTTCTCCTATATATTTATTGCCCTTGATGTTCCTTTGCTGCAAATTACCTAAGCATAGGTTTTTTGATTTTTCCACTGGGTTACTGTAGTTTCCCCTGCATTTTTTGGAGCTCTCTATACACTAGGGGCACTAACCATATGTCTGCCTGTCATATGTGTTGCAAACATTTCCCACATTTGTCTTTTGACTTTGTTAACATTTTTTAAAATGTTTAATTTTGTGTGAAAAATGTGTCAAATATGTGTGCATATATTTCCTCTGACAATCTCTAATTTAAAAACTTATACAGTGTATCAAATCAGTCTGTGTGAAGGAATCCCAAATAGGGATTTATTTATAAAAATTGTATATTTATTCTTACATGTGTAAA
>NW_006957281.1:0-4627 GCF_000164805.1 Carlito syrichta
CAGGTCGAGGCCGTGGTGGCCCAGAGCGGCCCACTGCACTCCCATCTGGGCGACAGAGTGAGACTCCAACTCAAAAAAAAAAATTCAAAAACACATTTTACATAGTAAAACTTCTTATCAACAAGCACTAAATTTGAAGAAGGTGTCAAGTTAGGAGTGCCGTGTACAAATGATCAAGTTTATACTTTTCCAATAAGAAAATATTTACTTTTGGTGAATAAATATAGTAGGTAATTGAAAAAAAACTAGACATGGAATCTGAAGAACTAGTCTGTATATAAATTGTTAGCTATGTGATATACATACTCTCTAAATTTCACTTTCTCATCTTTGAAATGGGGAGGAGAATAGTAAAGGTAATGTCACATGCTTTCTACAACTATCACAGGAGATCAAGTTATGAAAGTTTTCTATAAATGTGTTCCAAAATTTTGAGTAATTGAATTAGCTAGAGGTCATAATCTAATGTACCTGACATCTGCAGTGTTTTTCATTCCCACTTGGAGTTAGAAAAAGGCATCTGCTAATCATAAGGTAATTATAAAAACTTGTTTATAATTCAAGTGAAGCAAATGTTAATCAGTCACAATTAAAATGCCTCAAATTAGAAATAGCAGTGTTTTCTTTCTGGGTTAAGTATGTATGGCATAGGGGAATTTGGTGTTCGATATGTTGTTGTAATAATAATGATAGATAATGAAATTCATGTATTCAAGTGGCCTTATTTTACCTGAGTATGTATGAGCACATAAAGATAATATTTATTTGACATAAGTGGCATTTGTCCTAAAATATAAAAATTCATTATAAACTCAAGGTGTGTTTCATTATTTTTACATAGATTAAGATATATAAGGAGAATAATGCATCACCTCTTCCTTCCTAGTCAATCAAATTGTGTGCATTAAATCTCCTGTGAAATAATTTTGTGGAATTAACATATTCTAAAATTGATTATGGTATATGTTCTTATTAAGGAAATTTCACAAATATGCCACTTTAAGTAGAAATTAAACTACTTAAAAATGCTCTCTTCCACTGGAGCTGAAAAATAAAAGACCATTTTTCTAAAACATTTTTTCCCACTGATAGTTTCTTTAAAATAGCATGATAGACCACAATGAGGCCAATTCATTCACCATTATTTACAGTGCTGTTTAACGTCACCTAATTGCTAAGACTGATCAATAAATATTTATGCAATGGTTTGCTTAAGACTGTATATAATTCCAAGTATGTATTAATATGCCACTGTCCTATGCCAAGAATTAAAAATTGTCTCTGGGAAAGGTTACTTTACAAATGTCACATTTTTAATTTTTAGTTTTTCTAGAAGATTTAATACAAAAAATAAATTTTAAAAATTCTAACATTATAGCAAAAGAAAGTTATTTTATACTTTGTAAATGTAGAAAATGTTACATATTGTTAAATTGTACCAGAAAAAGAAGCAATATCTCCAGCTGACATCTATTAAAAGAACACCTTAGTTTGTTCTAAAACAGAACTAGAGAAAAAAAAATCCATCAATTAGTATCACCAGACAACTTCTCTTTATATGGAGAATGCCATCATTTTAAGCCTGTGTATTTTTAAATTAGCTAAAAAGAATGTATAAGCACCATTATTGGATCCCTTAACAAAGAAGATAAGATCATAACAGTTACATGTCACTAAAATGAAAGAGAGTAAAGTGTCATAAATTATTTTATGTGCACTTATTTTAAGCTTATAAGTTAAATAATTATATTAAATGCATTTTTCAGTATATATTAAGTAAAATAGAAACACATGGGAATGATTAACAACAATTATCTTCTGAAATACAGCTGAGAGGAATCACATAGCTACAAGAATATGATATGAGAGCTGGTTCTAAGTGTGGACTCTGGACATAGGTCTGGCACAGAGGGTCTGGGGTTAGTGCTGCTGGTGGTGGTGGTGGTGGTTGTGGTGAAAATTAGCCCTACATTGAAGGCCAACTGCTTAGGGCTTTGAGTTCTTTTGCTTAATAGAACTGCAGTTTCTATATAAAAACACCACTTAGATATTCAGCATTCCTTTTTATTTTATTATAAAGATGTGGGGCACAAGTCAGGGTTAGGTCCATTAGTAGTCTATATGCAGGTGAAGTTTGGTTCTCCAACTGGGCCACACTTCACCTGGTTTAGAATCAGGTACACTTAGTGATGTTATGTGCCCTCCTCTTCCCCTGGCAGTACACTGCTACTGCTGATCTTTCTCTTGTAGAATTGTGATGAATGTTCAGGGCCCACTTATAAGGGAGAACATGTGGCATTCAGTTTTTGTTTCTGTGATATATCGTTGAGTGTGATGGACTGTAAATCCTTCCAAGTTTCTGCAAAGTCCATAATCTGGTCCTTCTTTATGGCTTCATAATATTCCATCGTATATATGTACCACATTTTCTTTATCTAGTCCACTTTCAGTGGGCAACGTGGTTGATTCCATGTTTTTTCTTTTATGAATAGTGCTTAACGAACATGCATGTGCAGGTATCTTTTTTGTAGAATGGTTTGATTTCCTCCAGGTATATTCCCAGGAGGGGGACTGCTGGGTCATATGGAAGGTCAATTTCTAGTTCTTTTAAAAATTGCCACACTGTCTTCCACACAGATTGAGCTAATTTGCATGCCCACCAACAGTGTAAAAGAGTTCCCTTTTCTTCACATCCTCACCAACATTTGTTTTATTTATTATTCGTTTATTTATTTATTAATGATAGCCACCCTTACTTGGGTTAGGTTTTACTTCAATGTGTTTTTGATTTGCATTTTTCTGATGATTAGTGAGCTGACCATTTTTTCATGTATCTGTTGGCTGCTCATATGTCTTCTTTTGAGAATGTCTATTCATGTCCTTTGCTCACTTTTTAATAGGGTTGTTTGTTTTTTTCCTTTCTGCTCATTTCAGTTCCCTATATGTCCTGGATGTTAGGCCTTTTTCTGATATAGTTAGCAAATATATTTTTTTTCCCATTTTGTGGGTTGTCTCCCCACTCTCTTGATGGTTTCTTTTGCTGGGCAAAAGCTTTGCAGTTTGATGCGGTGGCATTTGTCTATCTTATTTTTAATGCATATGCTTTGGGGTTGAAATTAAGAATTGGTGGCCTACCTCAATAAACATAAGGATGTTGCCAAAATTTTTTTCTAATATTCTTATAGTTTGAGGTTTTACATTTAAGTCTCTGATCCATTTAGTTTATTATTGTATATGGTGATAGATAGGGGTCCTGTTTCATTCTTCTGCATGTGATCAATCAGTTGTCCCAGCACCATTTGCTAAATAAGGTATCCTCTCCCCAGTAGTTGTTATTGATGACTTTGTCAAAAATCCATTGGTTGAGAGATTGAGTTTTCTCTTAAGTGATTTTTACAACAAAACTACAAAACTCTGCTCAAGGAAATCAAAGAGAACACAAACAAATGGAATAACATTCCATGCTCATGGATTGGAAGAGTCAATATTGTCAAGATGTCCACCTGAGTCAAGGCAATCTACAGATTCAATGCAACATATCAAATTACCAACATCATTCTTCTCGGACCTAGAAACAACAATACAGAAATGTATATGAGAACAAAAAAGAGTATGAATCACGAAAACAATCCTCAGCAAAAAGAAACAAAGTGGGAGCTACCGCACTTTCAGACTTTCAATTCTACTGTAAACCTACAGTAATCAACACAGCCTGGTATTATTACAAGAATGGCATCATATAGACTGATGGAAAACGATAGTCAACATTTTAATGAAAATATTTTCTTGAGAGTCACAAATTACCTTGGCTTGGGCCTAGAGTCCTTGACTGCCTCTATTTTCTTTTGATATCACTCACTATTCTTTGATAGCATCCTCTTATTATTACACAAGAAGCTTCAGTTCATCTTCCAACTAGAGTACTCACCGTCTGAATGTCACTCGGTTATCACTACTTCTTGGCCTTAGTAGGTTAAAGAACTGGTAAAAAAAACAACAAAAAAACCCCTGTATTTTAGAAACAAATCTATGAGTTATTGATATATTTTCAATTCAAATTTATGACTACTGTGTGTGTGTGTGTGTGTGTGTATGTGTGTGTACATATATATATATTTGAGTCAGAGTCTCACTCTTTTGCCCAGGCAGGAGTGCAGTGGCATGCTCACAGCCACCCCAGCATCATTCCATTGGTCTCAGACAATCCTTCCACCTCAGCCTTCCAAGTAGTAGGTGTGTGCTCCCAGGCTCAGCTTTTTTTTTTATATATTGTAGAGATGAGGTATCACTAGGTTCCCAGGCTGGTCTCAAACTTCTGGACTCAGGCAATCCTCTTGCTTCAGCCTCCCAAAGTGCTGGGATTACAGACTTGAGCCACTGTGTTCGGCCTACAATATATTTATCTAACTTATTTTATACTTACATTTATTTTCTCTCATAGTAAAAATTTTGGCTCCAAAAGAAAGTCATTTTTTAACTTATTCACTTTGTTCAACTATAAATCAACTAATGTCAATGCAATAAATTTAAATTTTTTCCTCAAACATATTTTCTCTAAATTATTAAACAGAAAAATATAAAATGCTCTGCATTCACTTAGATACATAGATTTTTAAATCAACCTAGA
>NW_006957282.1:0-1655 GCF_000164805.1 Carlito syrichta
AGACCACCGCTACAGTCGAACCAACTCTCATACAAACAAAAATAAAAAATATAGTGATGCTAACATACCAGCTATCCAACCACCTTATTAGTGTGCTGTTCCTCTATACAAAGACATGGTTCACAGACAGAATAAAAGAGAAGAAAAGGAAAAGGAAAAGAGAAAAAAGGGAACAATACAGTAGGAATAGAATTAAGTCATTAAACTAATAGAATCAATGAAGCACACTTTGAGACATTTCGTTTAAGTCCAATGTCCTTTCAGGTCTGATTTCTCGTTTTTTTTTTTCAAGCTGGTAAATTAGTTTGCAGTTAGGGTCAGTTTCCCTGATCTGCTGTGAAGGTCAGTTCAGATTAACCTCGGTTCAGAAGTTTGGTCTATGTCTTTATCAAGGTTGTTTCTCCCGTTTCGGTGTTGTTACCTTGAATCGCCAGCAGGTGGTGCTATCTCATCTGCTCGCCCCAGAGGGGGTGGGGCCGGACAGGAACAAGATGGCTGCCTGCCTCCGAGCAGGCAACAGGAGCCCCACGCCGGGTGGGCAGGACAGTCTCCGTCGCAGGATTGGTGGCAGCGATCCCAGCAGATCTTCCCTGAAGCGGTTTGGTGTGGATCTCCTCCGGCCGGGTTGTGATGAGCTACCCGTGCCAGAGGCCGCGGCGGCCGCGGCGGCAGCGGCGGCGGCAGGAGTGCTGGTGGGGGGAGGGGCTGCGGCAGCAGCGGGAGAGTGCAATGCAGTAAAACTGTCCAGTCGTTGTGATGTTCCAGTGATAGCGATGGCCGAGCTCTGTCTGAGGAGCAGGCTGCAATGCTGGGGTCCCCAGCCTCCTGGGGGCGAGAGTCAGAGACCCACTGCAGATCTCCCTTGCAGAGGGCTTCAGACACCGGGTTGCCCGGTCGCCATCTTGCCGCCGACCTCCTATTAAGGCTATTTAAATCAAAGACACAAATATCCAACCACAAAAAGAAACATGCTCCAGGACAGTTCTAGTTGCAAGTGATAGTCTTATAGAGAATATAGCCTGATTGATGAAACTTACATTTTCATGAAGGAAAATAGAAAAGAAGCAGGCAAACAAATAAGTAAACATGTTGAATTGATATAGTGACATATGCTTTCAAGAAAACAAAATAGCATGGTTTTCAAGATTATTGGGTACTGGAACCAGAGCAGAAACACCTACAAGTTAAATAACACAATCTTTTTATGTGAATGGAATTTTTAAGAATGAACTCTCTGTGAAATTGGAAGATATAATGATATTAACCAAAAGGAATGGATATCCTGAGTGCTTTGTTGTTACTGCTTTTCATTACCTCAACTTTTTCTTTTAACTCTAGAACAATGATCACATAAGAAAATATTTACCTTTATGAGGATATAAATTAAGAATAAATTAATAATGTTATTCATACTTTGAGAAGACTATAAAATGGAAGCGACATCAGAGGTGTTTTTCTTATTAATTTTTTATTTCACTCGTTTTTGGATTATCAGTGGGGTTTGGTTACAAGGATGTACTGTGTGGTCATGAAGAAGTGTGGGCCTTAAGGGTACCCATCACACTCACTAGTATAAATTGTACCCAATAGATGATTTTCATCCCTCTGTCTCTTGTTATCTTCCTCCTTGTGAGTCTTCAATATATGGAATCAGC
>NW_006957282.1:2057-7203 GCF_000164805.1 Carlito syrichta
AATTTAAATACGCAATTTTGGGTGTCTACATCATATTGTCTTTATCCACCAACTAGTATATGGACATTTTGGTGGATTTCATGTCTTTGCAATTGTGAATTATGCTGTGAAAAACATATAGGTACAGGTGTCTTTTTAAAATAAATATACTAGTACAGGTATCTTTTTTTTTTTTAAATTTGGGTACATACTAAGTAATGGGTCTGCTGGATCGAATGGTAGACTTACATTTAGTTCTTTGAAAAGTTTCCATACTATTTTCTATAGAGGTTGTACTAACAATGTACATTTCCACCAGCACTGTACAGGCATTCCTTTTTCACTGCATCCACCCCAATAGCTATTTTTATTTTTATTTTTTAAATGGTCATTCTGACTGGTGTAAGTGGTGACTCATTGTGATTCTAGTTTGCATTTCCCTAATTAGTGATGTTCAGCATTTTTTTTCAGATGTCTGTTGCCATTTGTGTATCTTCATTTAAGAAATGTCAGTCCAGGATATTCTCCCATTTTTAATAGGATTATTTGCTTTTTTCTTGCTGATTTGTTAGAGTTATTTGCAAATGTTGGATACCAGCTCTTTTTCAGATGTGTAGCTTGCCAATATTTTATCCCATGCTGTACGTTGTCTAATTACTGCGTTGATTATTTCTTTTGCTGTTCAGAAGCTTTTTATGTTTAATCAAGATCACTTATTTATTTATTTATTTGTTTGTTTTGCATTTGCTTTGAGAATCTTAGCCATAAATTCTTTACCTAGGCCAATGTCAAGAAGAGATTTTCCTAAGTGTTCTAGGATTTGTGTGATAAAAAAATAGAGATTAAGTTTTATTTTTCTTCAGGTAGCTATCTAATTTTTATCCTCACTTCTTGATAGGGTTTCTTTAATCCATTATATATTTTGTCTATTTTGTCAAAGATCCATTGGTTGTGGGTTTTGGGGTTTATTTCTGAATTCTCTATTCTGTCCATTGGTTTATATGAAAAAAGGATCCAAAAAAACTGTAATACTTTTTGGAAGGTGGGATTTTTATAGTACAGGCTTCCTCCACTAGGTAAGTGTTTTAGAAACCCATCGGCATCTGTGTACCAATCACCATTGTTGTTAAAGGCTGCATTCTCCTTCAGGGTTTTTTGGAGATGTTTTTCAACACTTTTACCCATTTCATGATAGTTGATTTACAAGAGCACTACATACATTTTGCTGAGTGTTCAGCACTTTTTAACCAAAAACAGCATGACCCCCAGGCCCCACTTTTCCTATTCACTTGATTTCTTACTGAGCAGCAATTTTTGTTTGTTTGTTTCCCCTGATGAAAAAGTTCTCAAAGTGAAACATTTTGCTGATGTGGAAGAAGTAAAACAACAAACAGCAGAAACACAAAAAGCCATCAAAACTTATGAGTTTAAAACTGTTGTGAGCAGTCAAAAAAATCTCAACAGATGCATTGCATTAAACAGTATTTTGAGGGTAACAATTTTATTTTTTAATAATTTTATTTTACTATAGAGATGTGTGATATAAATCAGGATTAGCTACATAAGTAATCTATGCACAGGTGAAATCTGGGCTTCCAACTGGTCCTCACTCCCCCTGGTTTGTGACGAGTATTGATTTGTGTTGTTATGTACCCACCCTTTCCCCTTCCCTTGTGCTATTGTGATTAATGTTCAGGTTCGACTTATGAGTGAGAATATGTTCTTTGATTCTGTGGTAGATAACTGAGTATGATACACTCTAAATTCATCCAATTTGCTGCAAAGTCCATATTTTGTTCTTCTTTATGGCTGAGTAATATTCCATCAGGTATATGTACCACATTTTCTTTATCCAGTCTACTTTCAATGGATAGTAGGGTTGGTTCCACATTTTTTGCTTTTGTAAATAGTGAAACAATAAACATGCATGTGCAGGGATCTATTTGGAGAGCAGCTTATGTTTATCCCAGGTATATTCCCAGAAGGGGGATTGCTGGATTGTATGAAAGGTAAATTTCTAGTTCATTTAGAAATTGCCACACTTTTTTTTCATAGAGGTTGAACTAGTTTGCACTCCTACCAACAGTGCCGAAGCATCCCCTTTTCTCTACACTTGTACCAGCATCTGTTGTTTTCTGATTAATTAATGATGTTCTTTGTTATTGGAGTTAAGTGGTGACTCAATGTGGTTTTGATTTGTATTTTTCTGATGATTAATGAAGCTGAGTATTTTTTCACGTATCTGTTGTCTGCACATATGTCTTCTTTTAAGAAGTGTCTATTCATGTCCTCTGGCCATTTTTTAATAGGCTATTTTTGTTGTTGTTGTTTACCTAATTTGAGTTCCTTGTAGATCCTGCATGTTAGGCCTTTGTCAGATACACAATTAGCAAATATGAAGTTTAAACATGTAAGATAGAAACACAATTTTTTATAAATAAATTCTGGGGTTTTTTTTGAGTCCCCTGTTATATGTCTACTTTTGTACCGGTACCATGTTGCTTTGCTTACCATAGCCTTGTGGTATAATTTGAAGTTGGGTGCTGTGATACCCCAGATTTGTTATTTTTGCTTAGGATTGCTTTGACCCTTGGAGCTCTTGGTTCCATACAAATTTTAGGACTGCTTTTTCTAATTCTGTGAAATATAATCCTGGTAGGTTGACAGTAATTGCATTGAGTCTATAGATTACTTTGGGAAGTATGGTCATTTTACCAATGCTGATTCTTTTCATTTCTTTGTATTCTCTACAATTATTTTCATCAGTGTTTTGTAGTTTTTCTTTTAGAGACCTTTTACCTCCTTGGTTAACTATAGTCCCCGATACTTTATTTTTTCGGTTGCTACTATAAATGAGATTGAATTCTTGATTTGATTCTCAGCTTGATTGTTATTGGTGTATAACAGTGCTGCTAATTCGTGTGTGTTGATTTTGTAAACTGAGACTTTACTGATTTCATTTATCAAGTCTAAAAGTCTTTTAGAGGAGCATTTTGGGATTTTTAGGTAGAATATCAACAAAGATAACTTGCCTTTATCAACAAACAAAGATAACTTGTGTTCTTCTTTACCAATTTGGATACCCTTTATTTCTTTTTACTGTCTGATTGCTCTGGCTAGACTTTTCAGTACTATGTTAAATATTAGTAGTTTAAAAAGGACAGCATCCTTGTTTTGTTCTAGTATGAGGAAAAATGCTCAACATTTCTCATTCAGTGTGATGTTAGCTGAGGATTTATCATATATAGCTTTTATTATTTTGAGGTATATTACTTCTAGCCTATTTTGTTGAGAGTTTTTAATAATGCAGGTTCAATTTTATAAAATGCTTTTTCTGTGTCTATTCAAATGATCATATGATTTTACTTTATTTTATTATTATTTTTTTTGAGTTGGAGTCTCACTCTGTCACCCAGACTGGAGTGCAGTGGCCACTCCTGGCCACCGCAGCCTTGCCTCTGGGCTCCAGTGATCCTTCCACCTCAGCCTTCCAAGTAGCCGGAATTACAGGCATGCGTTACCACACCTGGCTGATTTTTTGACTTATTGCAGAGATGAGATCTCACTGCCCAGGCAGATCTTGAACCCGCGGGCTCAGGCAATCCACTCATCTCAGCCTCCCAAAGGCGTGGGATTACAGGCTGAGCCATTTTCAATTTAGTTTTTGTGGTGGATCCTTTTTATTGACTTTTGTATGTTGAACTATCCTTGCATCCCTGGGATAAATGGAAATACATGAAATGAATTTAGTTTTACTATAATGTATTTCCTTTTAATAGTAGCTGCCCCAGCAGAAATAAGCTTCCTCAAAAACTGGTACCATCTTTATAACACTTAGAATCATTAAGCACTTGCTATAAGATTGTTATTCCCCCCCAGAACAATCTATCTGGCAAGTGCTAATTTTTTATCCAATTTATTAAGAGTATAAAGTTTTTGGAAATTACTCTACCACACAATAAGGAAGAGATACAATGAAAATTCAAACCAAGCTCTAAGGTCAGTGTTCATGGCATAACCAACTACATTTACTCAAATATTACCATAAATAAATGTAAGAAGGAAGATAGAGTCATTTCAGACATTGGATAGGTGTTTTGATTTGTGTGCTCTCAAATTGTGTAAGATAACATAATGCAGAGTGAAAAAACAATAATTACTGTGACTAGGGCTTTCACAATAGTTTGAATTGCATTTAAGAATGCTATTTATGGCTGGACTTGGTGGCTCAACCTGTAGCCCCAGCACTTTGGGAGGCCTGACCCCGTGGGTTCAAGACCAGCCCAGGCGACTTGGTGAGACCTCATCTCTGCAATAAAAATCAAAAATTAGCCAGGCATGGTAGCATGCATCTGTAGTTCTGGCTACTTGGAAGGTTGTGGAGGAAGGATCACTGAAGCCCAGCAGGTTGAAAGTGAGGTGGTTGTGAGTGTGTCACTGCACTCCATCCTGAGTAATGGAATGAGACTCCAACTCAAAAAAAAGGGGAATGGTATTTGTAATTTGTTGTTTACTATTTGATCATGAGAAAGTTACATAACTTTTTTTCCCTGTATGTTTTCACCTAGAACAATGATTAAAAAATGTCCCTTGAAAATATCAAATAAAATGAGGTAACTTTTAATGAATTGTTTAGCTCAGTTCTTACCACAAACTAATCATTCACAGAAATTAAATAATTAATACTTTGACTTATCTCATTCATGTATTCATTTACTCAAAAAATACTTATTATAATCTACTATGTATCTAGATCTCTTCCTCATTCTGAGTAAAAATAATGATACATATGGTCTGTTCTCTGGCAGATTATAGTTTTAAGAAATGCTGAAAGTTGCTTTAACTATATTATTTATGAGCTTCCCTTTCTGAAAAAAATATATTCAGATATATTTGATTACAAAAGTCCTCACAATCCTACACATGAAGAACAAATTCACTGTACGCAATCTTTTTTATTTAAAAAATTCTAAAAATATTGTGTCTATTAACTACTTCCAAGAATATCAATCTCTGTTCCTCCACTCTCATGTTTCAGCCCCACTTCTTATTACAGGATGTTGTGTGGCTCTACTAGTACTGATACCTTCAAAGTCACACTTCTTTCCTTGCACTTGTTTTCATCACAGGTAAATTTTTGAGGGCCTTGTTGTCATATTAAATATTG
>NW_006957283.1:0-671 GCF_000164805.1 Carlito syrichta
AGACCCAGGCTGAGAGGATGGTCCAAGTTGGGCAGTTTGAGAGTAGCCAGGGTAACCTAGTGAGGAAATAAAAGGAAATAAAGAAGAGAAAGAAATCTATTCTTCTGCCACCCTTCTACCCTCAGTCCTTCCATCCCCATCCACCCCACATGTGAGGGTCCCTCAAGCTCGGCAACTTTGAGTCCCATCCAACACCACAATGCCTACTCCTGCTTTGATGCAGGACATCCTGAGGCTAACTGGCTGGGTTACAGCTGGCTCTCCTCTCCGAGGAGAGAAATGTGCCCCAGGCAGGCCGACCCTCTGACTCAGCAACGAGTACCTTCTGACAAGAAAGGCCAGTGACATATGCCTCACCTGGGGATATTTCAACCCCCTTAATCCTATTTTATCTGACTCTAAAGCCAGTTGCCTTGTGAACACACCATGAGCAGTTGAGAATCTGTGTATGATTCTGATGATTTTGGTGACAGGGTCTGGCTGTGTGGCCCTGGCTGAGGCCCAGGGACACGACTGTCATTCACCACTAGCCTCGAAATCACGGGCTGTGGTAATCCCCCTGCCTCAGCCTCTGGGACGACAGGCACCTCGACCCTTAGCACCCTGTTTCGATGAGTGAGAGTGAGGTCTCCCTGTGTGACCTTGAGATCCAGCCATCCTCCCACCTCGCC
>NW_006957284.1:0-605 GCF_000164805.1 Carlito syrichta
CACAAGCATGCACCACCATGCTCAGCTTATCTTTGGATTTATTTTTGATGGCTGAGACAAGGTCTCACCTCGTGTCCTGGGCTGTTGTCCAAGCCACAGGCTCAGGCCGTCCACCTGCCTGGGCCTCCGAAGGACTGGGATGCCAGGCTGAGCCCCTCACCCTGGCCTTTGTTTTTGGTGATGGTTAGTATTATTATTCCAACTCTGAGTCCCACTCTGTCTCACAGGTCAGAGCACAGGAGCCCTCTCTTGGTCACTGTGGCCTACAGTAGCTGGGCTCCTGCTAACCTCCTGCCATGGCAAGCCGAGTGCCAGGTACGAGGGGTGTGCACCTCCATGCTTGGCTTATTTTTATTGGTTTCTTGCAGTGACAAGGTTTTACCAAGGTGCCTGGATTGGTCTCAAACACTGGGGGCTCAGTCATCCTCTTGCCTCAGACTTCCAGAGTGCCATGATGACAAGCGTGATCTCCTAAGCCTTTCCTCCACAACCCAATCAGTGCCCCACCACGAGTCCGGCTCCCTTCTGATGACCTAAACCCCAGAGAGTGCAGCCAGAGTCAACACCGACCCTCCCGGTTGAATGCCTGCTGCTGGGGCATGTCT